>NC_056739.1:1536987815-1537185315 GCF_019279795.1 Protopterus annectens | reverse complement strand
AAGTAAACATGGCAGCAGCTTTACATTTGTGTTTTTTGGGAGGGTATCTTACTAGAGAGGAATATTTAATGGAATTTGACTACTCTTTGTTAAGAAAACTCCAGCAATGGCAACAGGACTGTCGGAGTGCCCCTCCTCCTCTATGGCTGACAGTTTACAGAGGTTACTTATATCTGACACAATGGGTAGTAAGCTGGCTCAGTGCTAATATATCTGCTTCACAGCTCCAGGTTCTATTGTTCAATCCTGACTGCTCATAACTGGCCTTGAGGAATCGACATGCTTGCCCCACATAAGAAGGAGTTTTCTTGTGATAGTTTAATTTTGTTCATTTTGAAAAGTAAGCTTATTAAATGGCTAAATTATTATACTGTATGTCCCCTTGTACTTGAGGCCTATATTGTGGCTGAAAGGGATGTATGAACCAATCCACCTACCCATTTAATGAATATTAAATAAATTAAGAATACTTACAACACTGATAAAGAAATACATTCTTAAAGTCTAACACCACATCAGCTGAAAAAAAAAGAAATGGTTGAACTACAATTCCCTTTACCCTCAGATGTATCCTCCTTTCTAATGACAGAGAATGCTCTAATGATGGTAGCTATGTATGTTCATGTGAAAGTAGCAAATCATCTAAGAATAGCAACTGTGTATCTGTGTTTGTGAGCACAAAGTCTTTTAAGGATGGTAGTTGTGTACCTTCATGTGGGAATACTTCATTCTGTAAGGATGGTAGTTGTGTACCTTCATGTGGGAATACTTAATTCTGTAAGGATGGCAGTTGTGTACAAACATGTGGCTAGGGTGAGGCAATGGGGACGCACAGTACTAGGGCTCATGATTAGGAGACCCTTTTTCTTTTCCCTTACATTGACATGAGAGCAGGACACAGAGGAGCACCTAGTGCTGCTCCTTAGAGAGGAGGAGGAAGTGCCAGACTGGAGACCCCCCTTTCCTGTTTTTACCTTATATTGATGTAAATCAGTGACAGAAAATGAGGACCCGGTGCTCCTCTTTAGGAGAGAAGGGAGGACAGCCAGATCAGTGAAAGTTTTTTTTTTCTTTTTTGCTCATCATCTTAGGGGTGCCAGAAGAGCTCACTACAGCTCTAGTTGTGTATCTGCATGCGAGTATAGTAAATCCACTATAGATGGCAGTTGGATATCTACTTTTGGGAATATCCAATCCACTAAGGGTGGCAACTATGCATGAATACATAGGACTACTTACCCCCTGTAAGAATGGCACCTGCATTTAGAAGTACTGAAAACTCAAAGGATTGCAGCTGTTTGTACCTGTGTTTGGGAGTGTTAAATCCTCTATGCAGCTATGTATCTAAATGTGAGAGTGTTAAATCATTTAAACATGGAAACTTTACATCTGTATTTGGGAGTACTAAACAGGGGCAACTGGTGACTTCAAAGTGGTGGGACAGGGTTGCAGGAAGAAGCTGAATATGTGGAGCTAGCTAGAATGGGTTGTGGCTATATTACAGCAGGTCAATGACCATTACTTCTGATCAAACCAAAGGTTGGGTTCATTTTATTGTCATACATAAATGGCCTCAGTATGTACGTGCTCCATTTAAGAATTTGAGTGACTATACACCTCAAATGTCTGACTACAATCAACAAGGCCAGTCTTCGGTGAAATGGGGCCCTCTGTTTCGTAGCAGTCCATACAGTTCTTTTCCAGTGCTCCCCCCATTATTTTCCCTCCCTCTTGACCCTACTCTATCCAGATTGATTATTTCTTTCCTGTTTTTTTCCACACTTTGACCTCTTTTTATTGTCTCCCACCATGCTTTTAAAGCACAGTAACTGGTCAGAATGTCCACTGTAATATGTCTGTAGGAAGAAAACGAAGGTCTGGGGTCTACTGGGTCCCAGACATCATGGGGTTCTATATGCTCTGAGTTGCATCTTAAAGCATTTCTTACACTTTCTTGATCTAAGAGTCTACTAAGCCCCAGAAATCAAGGGGTTCTATATGCTCCGAGTTGCATCTTAAAGCGTTTCTTACACTTTCTTGATCTAATGATGGATTGAATAAAGAAATCATAAGTAAGGAAATAAATTCAGTCTTATTTATTTCTTCCTATGAAAATAAGTTGCGTCAAGTTTAATGTTCAAAGCTAAGAACAGTAATCCCCAATAAAATGAAAATCAAATGTTTCCAATGATATACAAGCCCTAGTTGGGAATACTGCATGCCTTTCTATCCCTTCTAAAAAGTTAACTTTTGTGTACCCCTCTATTGTTACATTAGGATGAAAGTAAAAGCACAAATGGCTAGAAATATATATTATATAGCTGAAGGCCTGGAAGAAAACATGTATAAAAGCATATAGAAATAAGGAATGCATGCAGACTCCACACAGAATGAATCGCAGACAAAACCTCAAAGAGAATCAAGCACTGCTGGAACACAACTCAGTGTGATACTCCGCCAATGTGCACCTTCTATGCAGAGTGCCACAGACTGCCACTTACGGAGTATAATGCAGATGTTATACTGTAACTGCAATTGGAAAAGCAATGGCCAATTTCCTACTTTTAGATACAAAGCAACCCACAGTCATTTTCAACACAGGCAATCATCATACTCTTCAATTACAGCCACTTTACTGTCTGTACACACCTCAGATATCTGAGCATGTTAAAAACAGGCACGATTAAGTACCCCAGCTAGTGTCACACAAATGTACACTACTTATGTAAAGGCAGAACAACTACAATTTAACTTGAACAAATGCCAACAGTGTCAATCACTTTCATCCACAAATCGCCTATGTACCCAACAGTAACAGCCAACTTTACTGACTGTATACACCTCATATCAGAATGTAATGAAATAAAAATAACAACGGAGGTCAACAATTCATTTTAACCCCACACACATATGCGAGCACTCACGCACACACAAACACACACACAAAACCAATTAAAACCAAATGAATGAATAAATAACAATATGACTGCCACACAGTAATTTATCTTCTCAGCTCACAGCTGTCAAAAGACAGTGTGGAACCCCACCACACATACATGTCAACCTCATAGTTCACGAGTCAAGGAGATAGATAAAAATAGTGGTGGAAAGAGGTCAAAGGTCAGGGAGAGCTGCTGCTGTTGTAAACTTTGAGCTTGCTAGAAAAACATGCTTTGCATTAGCTTATTTTTGATGGCTATTAAGTCTGAAATTCAGATGTCTGTCAGTATTATTTAGTGAGTGCAGTCCTCACTGACTGGCCAAAAAAAAATCTACAAACTTTATGAGGAGCAGACTAAAATATGAGAATAAACGTAGAGACATTCTGCAAAATGATGGGCAGTTGAGAGTGTCTGCATGCATACATAGCCAAACACAAACAAACACACACACACACTCATCTGACCATCAATTACAGCCATCTGTATGACTGTGACTGTACACCTCAGACAGTTAAATGAATCAAAGAATGAATAAATACAAAAATAACTGTCACACAAGAATTCATCCTCTTTGTTCACTGTTGTCAGAGTGCAGTGTGCAACTCATTGTAATTCCCCCATACATACCTCTCAATCAAGGAGAGATGTCTAAATTACTGGTGGACTAAGGACCAAAATCAGGAATAGTTACTGTTTTCAGGTACTTTGAAACCTCACAAAATAACAGGTTCATAGGTTCATTGGTACTTAATAGACTACTGATCTGTAAGGATCTTAAGAAACCTAGCCTTATATTTACATGGTAGGTTTAACCTTTATATAATGTGCATGACTACCACAAAGGTGGGAGCAATAAGGATATGTTGGGACATTTACTTATTGTCCTTATAAATGAGGGATGTGGGTGCTTAACTAAGTTTAAGATGCTATTTGATAGACATGATATGTACAATGTCACAAAGTGATGGACATTTACAGAATGTTTATCTGAATCTAATATGTACATACATTATTTCAAATGATTAAAAAGCAGTTAGCAACTGAGTGCAGGAAATGGATAATGCAATTAGATTTAGAGATTAATACTGTACAAAGTAAATTCCTGGGTTGGATACTTAATTTCAGTATTATTATAATTTATAAAAAACCCATTGTCCAAGAACATGTGGCATTATTTTATTTACTGAAAATTACATAGACAAGAAAGTACAAATGGTAGCATTTCCATCAGTCTCCTTTTTCCTGTTTAGCACAGGGGGTGAGGGTGTCAAACACCAATGACCATCACCTAGAGCCATTGCTCACAGTGCCAGGTGACTAACCCTGTCGCAGTCTGAGTCACAAAACAAAATGCAATTTTAAATGCAGTGCCATAATACTGTACTACTACTACTTGCCCTTCCCTCGCTTCCATTCTATCCATGTATCATCCAAATCTGCCCCTTAGGTCTAAAAACAAAATGTTACTATCCATAGAGATGCCCAAGCAGTCTGCCGGCCAAATGTTGTATCTAAGGCATGGAATAATCTCCCCCCTTCACTCAGAGCAATCAGCAACCTAACCTCCTTTAAAACCTCCCTCAAACTTCATCTCTCCTCTAAATGGATTTGCTCCTGTTCCCATTCACACAACTACATCTCCTAACTTCTCCTCCCAATGCTATACCTCTAACTATAACATCTTCTCCATCTTTCTGCCTACTTAATTGCTTCCCTGTCACTTTCTTCAATTCTATCCTATCTCCAAACTTATGTCCTCTTCTATATTTTCCTTGTGCTCAATCTCCTCACAGCTGCATTTCTGTAGATATATATATATATATATATATATATATACATATATATATATCCCCTTCTGTACTCACTCTGTGCTTAATCTCGTTGCAGCTACAAACCTGTAGCTATACTACTTTCTTGTGTATCTGAAAACACCCTATATTCCAATGTAAATAGCATTCTCAAACATCATCTCTGAAATGTCTGTCAGTACTTCTACATGTCAATGATTGTATTTTTCTTTTCCAAACATTGTTGCTTCTATTACACAAATTCCTGCAATGTAATTTGTACTACACGATTTTTATACAGAAATGACTGTATTTTTCTTGCGCCATGGCGTCTATTTACCAGTCTCATGCAATGTATCTGTACTGTATGACGTTTGTTTTATTCTCTCTCTATGTATATTGTGCAGCTTTGTATGCATCTTTGTGGAGCTTCTCTCTTCCACTGAAAATGGGCTCATTTCTGGCCCAGTGGACTTTCCCGGTTAACAAATGCAATAAATATATAAAGAAAATAAATAAATACTATGGGCATTCCCTTTCTACTGACTTTGCCTTCAGCATGTCCCTTGAAAAAAGTAGGGAGGGATTACGAAAACAGAAGAGAAAAGGGCATTTCCATTTCCCACTGACATAGCAATAAGGCTATGTTTGGCACTTCTTCTATACAAAGTAGTCATTTATTTCATGCTTTTAATGTAATACAACTTTAAATGTGAAGGTATGTCAGTGGGTTCAATTAAAGCAGTTGTTTGTAATTTTGTAATACACCCCTTTTTTTGGCGCCTTTTTGGTTTTAAATTGTGTTAGATGATTTTTTTACTTTGTCTGAAGAAGTCTTCCTACTAAGGGAGACGAAAAGCGCTTTACTTTCATATTTCCTAATAAACCTTTGGAGTTTTACACCTGCTGGTTCGGAACCTTTTGGTTTGTTTTTTGACAGTTTGTTTTTCTTCAATTTTGGAATTGTTAGTTGTTCTCATGGCTACCAAACCCAGCTTGGGTTGCTCCGGAGATATTATTACTCAACCTTCTTTGCTGCCTGACTCTGGACCGAATGAAATGATGAATTTAACCCAATTAATCCAGCTTATGAATGAAAAACTTGAAAATCTTTCTACAAGGGTGGATGGCTTGTCACAAATTTAACACTTCAGTGAGACCCAAAATCATGGCTAACCCTGCTCTTAGCACTCAATCGCAAGGGTGTTTGACTACTTTTAATGGTTCGGGAAATGGAACTACTAATGAAGGAGTGAACCACACTGGTGTACTACACCCACGACAGAGTGAAACTAGTGGTGAAGTTTCCACTCTTTTTAATTCTACAAATGAAGCCTCCTTGGGGCTTATAGGGCTTCCTAACATGACCGAATGGTTAAAGTTACAACCAGTTTTTGGTTCCAACTACAATGAAAGGGTTGGTAGAGGCTCGGCTGGAGAAGGTGAGTCCTTACCTTTTAAATTAAAGGAAGTTGACAAGAAAATGTTGAAACTTAAAAAATTACAACTAGAAGTAAGTTACTTTACAGAATGTAAGAAACAGGGAGTAGTACCGAAAGGTTTACGATCCTGGCAGTATCCATCGGGTTTGGAAGCTGGAACAGAATTTTTCAATGAACTACTTTCTTTATTTGACAGACATAGTACTGAGCTTATGGACATGATGTGTAAGCATTATGCCATATCCATAGAAAAATTGACAAATGAGGTCACTGGGTTGAATAAGGGCATAAGGACACATCCAGACTTTATGAGGTACCATTATGATTACAAGAGAGTGTTTTCATCAATTGACCAACAATAAGTTAAGAACTCTGAGGTGAAATTAATGAAACTAAGAAGGGACATTAATGACTACAAAAATGAATCTGCCTACCCTAAACCACTTCCCTCTCAGGGTAAAGGCATTTTTGGTCAACAAACTCAACGCAATAACTCTGTGCGTCCTTATGGTAGTAAAGACCCTGAGCCTGCAATGTGAGTAGGAACAGGTGTCGGAGAATTAGATGCATTTGAGGGAGATTGGAGAACTGACGACCCTGACTTGCGCCCAGCCAATAATTTGGCTAACAACAACCACTTTAACACTAATGACAGTAATGATTCTTTTTCCAACAGGGGCTAGAACCACCAACAGAGATACAATATGAGGGGCAGGAAAGAGAACATCAATTACAACAGATAACTTCAGCACCCGTCATTTTATCGAACAATACTGGAGACTTCAAAGTGTACAATTATTCTAATTTTAATATTAGAAATGAACTTTGTAATCTTTTTAGCAAAGGAATGACCTTTTTACCTGATGAGCACTTTGACCTACCAGTGACTTTGATTGACTTGAAGTTATACATCTGAAAACTCAACCTGTCCTTGATTTTTGGAGAGAAGCCTTTTGTAGAAGACCCCTTGAGGGTATCTAGTACTTACAATCCACCAATTTGCCCCCCTTTATCTCTGTTTGAACACATGTGTGAGGCCAATATCAGGGCTCTCTACAGGACTAGAAAGAGGCATACCATTAAGAATGTTTCAGACAATGAAGTAGAAGCCTTGAACCTAGTTAGAACTTTACCGGTCAGAGTTTTGAAACCAGACAAAGGAGGTGGTTTGATGATCATGGACAAAGAGGAATATGATAGGAAAATGTTGGACATTTTGAACAGTAACATCTATGTTAGATCAAGTATCAATGAAATTAACACTGCATATAAAAAAATGTTTCCTTCTTTAGGGACTTACTGATTGAAGGCTTGATCAGCACTGATATTTACAACTATATAGTAGTTCCTAACCCAAAAACACCTAACTTATTTGGTTTACCTAAGATTCATAAAAACCTTCAAACCCCCCCTATGAGGGCTTTAGTCAATGCTAGGTCTTCTATTACCTAAGCCTGTGCCAAGTTCGTTGATGAGCTATTAAAGAAGTATGTGTCCCAAAAATTACAAATAGTTAAGGATTCCTGGGCTTTTTTAGAAAATGTAGACAAATTTGAATACTGTGACAACATACATTTTCTTACAACAGATGTAGTCGACCTTTACTTCTCCATACCCCATGACATAGGGATTGACTATGTCACCAGGAACCTAATAGCACATGGAGCAGAGAGTGATGAGATCCATCTAATTCAAGAACTATTAGACGTGATCCTGAACAATAACTATGTTGGATTTAATGGGGGCATACATAAACAAATAATTGGAGTAGCTAATAGCTATGGGTTCCCCTTGCGGGGCCAGCTACGCCAATTTAGTACTGACCCAGTGGGAACATGACTATGTATTCAAAGACAACAATTTTCAGAAAGTTAAATTATATAACAGGTTTTTGGATGACATTTTCATCATGTTTCAAGGTAATGTAGGGGATGCAAGTAACTTTGTTGAAGTTTTAAATAACAGCACTCCATTTCTGAAATTCACATTTACTTTTGGTGAAGACACTATTAATTATTTAGATGTTGAATTGAAGAGAGATGACATTCATAGGGGTTATGTTGCTAAAACTTACAGGAAACCCACGCCCTCTAACACTATGTTACACTTTTCTAGTTGCCACCCGCTACACCAGAAAAAAAATCTGTTTTAAAGGGCCAACTAGTTAGAGCGGAAAGAATGACTACTGAAGACTCCGCTTTCAACGAGGAATGTACCTTGTTGAAATGCATGTTTATGAGTCGTGGGTACCCCGAATCACTAGTTGATGACACAATAGGAGAAGTTTGTAGGAAAAGGGGTTTGGGTTCTTTTAATCCCATTCTGACTTTGAAGCAAGTCAATGTAAACCTGGTAGAGTCAGACAAAGTCACATTATAGATTCTTGGTGTCCACTTTCCTAGCATGGGTCAAACCATTTTTCCCCAAGAGAAGTACAATAAAAAAAGTTTCATTACTTCTTTTTCATTAGGAGCTAAATACATTAGCAATGTACTTAGAAAGAATTGGCAGTTGTTATCCTTTGAAAAAGAACTCACGGAGAAAATAGGGGACAAACCTGTTATTATTTTCAGAAAGGGCAGAAACCTCAAAAACATTATGAAAAGATCTTCAATAAAACATATTAGAATTGAAGGCACATACAAATGTGAGACATGTAACTACTGTAAATTTATATCTACAGGGCCCATATGTATATTGAAGCAATGTCTGTTTAAAGCAAAGGGTCGTTACAATTGTAACTCAAAATCAGTGATGTACTTAGCTGTGTGCCAGTCATGCCCTGCCTTTTATATAGGGAAGACTGACAGAAAACTTAAAGAGAGAATTTATGAACATACGTACCACATTAGGAAGAAGAGCAATACTAACGCCCTTGCAAGACATTGTAATAACAACCCTTCTCACAGTTTTCTTTTTAAAGTTATAGACCAGGTACTTAAAGATGAAAGAGGAGGACCCCAACAATTGTTATTAGAGAAAAAGGAACTTATTTGGCAACTTAAAATGAACTCTTACATGCCACCAGGGTTGAACGAAGTTACTTCTTTGACTTGTGTTTTAAAGTTAAGAAAATTGCTAAGATAAGACCTTTTTAAGAATTTTGGGCAATTGGGTCTTATGTTGAACCTTAAGTCTAACTTTTAAACTTAAATTCACAAATTTTTAAACTTTAGAAACATTGGTTTTCTGACCTCTGTAGCGTTTCCGCTGTACTTAGATCCTTACCTTATCTTATTTTTACTTTGCATAGTTTTGTTTAGGTTTTGTATGTTTTATTTTTGTTAGGTTCTGCATTGTGGTCTGACTTGATTTTTGATTACTTCTAGACATACCCATATTTTTGTGTAAGCAATAACGAGTTTTTAATGTTTAGACCCACGGTATTTTGAAGCGGTATGTTTACCTATTGTCAATGTCATTGAACATCAACAGCTGTGGATTTACTTAGGTGTTGTGTCTCTTTCTTTCTTTTGTCTTTTACTACTTTATTTACTTGTTACCTTTTTGTACACAGTACCAACTCATCTGCAGAACAATGTGCTGTATTCATGGGCATGGTTGTGAACTGATTTTTTGTTTGTTTGGCTATCTGCTTTTTTTCACATGCTCAGTATCTGCATGGCTTTTGAATGAAGTGCCGCAATGTGAATCCAGCGGTTTGTTTGTTTTGGTTTAGATGTGTCTTTTACGCAATGCCTTGCCGTATTTTTTTATGGAAACAGTTGCATTTTGACTTGTTTTGGCTGATACTACAGTGCATACTAAAGGTTAGAAAGTGCTCTCATTGTAGCTTGGTGCTTTACCCGTTGCTTAAGGAACATTTTTAAAAAATTCTTTTTCATATAAAATTCTTTTTCTTATACTGTTGTTGTATTCTGTTGGCGTTGAAACGACAAGTAATTTCTGTGTTAGATATTTAACACGGAAACACATATATATTTGGTTATTTAACATTAGAAATAACTGCTTTTATTAGAAACGCCTTTGAAATTCTGTTTATTGCAGACTACTAGTTGAGTTGCACCGTTTATTTATTTTTTTTATTATTGACTCTTCATCATGTATTAGAGATGTATACTCTTTACTACTTTCTTTTTTAAGCAATGGATGCTATATTTGTATATACTTAGTTGCAAGCATTACTTTATTTTATTTTCTCCTTAACAACAAGATTCTGCATGAGTTTTGTTTACCCTATGAAAAGTTGTTGCTAAAATGTATTTCAAGGGAAACAAACCGTATTTATACTTGAATGTGTTCATGAATCTTCACTAAGACATCCTTTGTTACTTTTACCAAGTTCGTGTTTCCTTTTTTGAAAACTTTTTTATGTTTGGCACTTCGTCTATACAAAGTAGACATTTATTTCATGCTTTTAATGTAATACAACTTTAAATGTGAAGGTATGTCAGTGGGTTCAATTAAGGCAGCTGTTTGTAATTTTGTAATACGCCCATTTTTTTGGCGCCTTTTTGGTTTTAAATTGTGTTAGATGATTTTTTTACTTTGCCTGAAGAAGTCTTCCTACTAAGGGAGACGAAAAGCGCTTTACTTTCATATTTCCTAATAAACCTTTGGAGTTTTACACCTGCTGGTTTGGAACCTTTTGGTTTGTTTTTTGACAGTTTGTTTTTCTTCAATTTTAGAATTGATAGCAATAAGGCACGTTAGCTTCTATCTGTGGAATTTAAGAACCATGTCAGATCGTGGTAATACTGTACCATACTATAAAGAGAAAAAAAGAACAAAAAACTTTGAATTAGGCTCTTAATAGGGAGATGAGATACACTTGTCAGTTTCATGTCACCAGACAGAAATGCAAAATGGCAACAAACCTAAGGATACTGTTACGATACTGAGAAGCAAAACTTAAGTGACTTGTGAGAAGGTAAGGAAGGAAATCTGAGTCTGTAACTAAGATGTAAAGTAGATCTATAGCACTAAAACTGAAATGTGAGAAAACTAAAAGAAGAGCTCTAAAGAACAGAGGTATGGAATAAGTACGTACAAGGACAAAAATGGTAACGTGCAATAAGAAACATTTGAAGGTTAACACAGCCAATACATTGATTCACAATTTATATAGCTATACAATTCTGTGCACATATATATATATATATATATATATATATATATACACACACACACATATATATATATATATATATATATACACACACACACACACACATATATATATATATATATATATATATATATACACACACACACACACACACACACACACACGTGTGTATATATATATATATATATATATATATATATATATATATATATATATATATATATATATATATACACATACATATATATATATACATATATATATATATATATATATATATATATATATATATATATACACACATACATATACACATATATATATATATATATATATATATATATATATATATATATATATATATATATACATACACACACACACACACACATATATATATATATATATATATATATATATATATATATGGGTCTAATTCAACAGCACTAGGACACCAGCCAAAATACGGACATATTTATTGAACGTTGAGCGCTTTCTTCCCCTGGGAGGGACTTCCTCAAAAGAATAAACATAATAAAACCCAGCCCTTAAATACCCATATTACAAGCCATGATGTCACCAATTAATTAAAACACTCTGTTAAAGCAATAACCACACAACATGCATATTAATTAACAAAAACCCATTTAAAAAATGTGTTATATGTATGAAATATGAAATATATAATGTTAATATTAAATATAAAAATATATCTATGTATATGTTATTTAAAAAGTTAAAAACACATATAAACAAACAGGAAAATATAACCAGTTTAACCCATAATTTGTTTTAACTTCAAAATGCAAGCTATATTAATGGTTTTGTTTAACCCTGGATGCCTAGTTTCCACCTCAATTCACTGACATTCAGATGCATTTCAACCAGTTTCCCCTGTGAATCCATAACCAGTTGATCCACAACTAAAAATTTAAAACTTTGGTCATGATACTCCTTAATATACCTATACAATGCATTTGTGATTTTTGCTTTTCTTATATCATAGGTGTGCTCCCTGATTCGATTCTTAAGAAGCCTACTGGTCTTGCTTATATAAAAGGCCGAACATTTCGAACACTTAGCCAAGTAGACAACATTAGAGCTACAACAATTATAATGCCCATTAATACGAAGGCTGTGACCATTGAATTTAAAACAACCTTTGTCTCTAATATGTAATTACACCAATTACACATTTCACACTTGTAATTTCCCACAGGTCTATTAGAACATCCATCATCCATACACATATTAAATTCAAAAAGATTTTTGAGAGATCTATCCTTCCTAAAAACAATTTTTGGGGGGACCTTACCTACTTTCTGCCCAATGGCTGCATCAAAGGTCAATATATCCCAATTTTTAAGAGTAACCTCCGATACCACACTAGCATCCAAATTGAATGTGGTAATAAAACTCAATCCATAGTTTTCACAAACCAACTTACCCTTTCTAATTCTATTAAACTGCTGCTCAACACTGTTCTGCATGGGGCCCCCTAATATGGGTTTATATACCCCTTCCCTATGCTTCCCCACCACTTCTTTACTTATTTTTTTCAAAAATCCTATAGGATATCCCCTTTTGGAGGACATGTTGGTAATAAACTGTACTTTTTCTAAAAACTCACAATCAAGGCTGACCATTCTGGCCGCTCAGACCATCTGTCCCTTCACGATAGACTATATATATATATATATATATATATATATATATATATATATATATATATGGGTCTACTTTTGTTTGTCAAAAGCTCATTATTTCGACAAACAAAAGTACGACCCCATTTATATATATATATATATATATATATATATATATATTTATATATACACATACACACACACATTGCAAAAGTGCAATTTCGTTTAAGTGCACTTTCGCATAAATGGGGTTATTCTTTTGTTTGTCAAAATAATGAGCTTTCAACAAATGAAAGTAGACATATATATATATATATATATATATATATATATATATATATATATATACACACACACTCACACACACACACACACACACACAGACACCCACACAAATATATCTACATACATCTGTATATCTATCTATATATATATTTATGGTTCAACATCCCAAATACTAGACTAGGGAATACACAAAGTTGCTGACAGAGAAACACCTGTAGTCTGCCACGTATGCCTCACTTTCCCATCCACTAGCCATCCATATCTCCTGTATCTATCAGTCTGTACCTTAACACTGTAGTGTATCTATTCTTCTCTTTGTGGGTAGACATAACCGGCTATCTCTCCTTATACCCTAGGTCCTTTCATTCCATGCACAATAAACTCAGCCCTGGAAGCCTTAGAGGATCTTCCCCTTCCTTCATTCCTACCGCTGTTACAACAGTACATACTCACCAGATAAGACTCCACTAATGGCCTGTGCAGTGGGAGATGGTTCCACATCTCTGGATGTATTTCAATAGCTATCCACTCCCAATGTCCTGTTGGCTTTCCTCATAGTCCTCTTACAGTATATTCTGTAATTTACCTTAGAAAAAAAATTTAAGAATTTTAGACACTATCAAAGCCTATAGCCAATGGAGGACCTATTTTTACATTGAGCCTCCAGTCACAAAAGGCATTTTGTGTATTTTTACATTTGAAAATATTAACTGGTAAAGTAAATTTGTGCAGACTGTTTTAAAAATAAATAGGCAGTTTAGCAATAATGTGTACAAGGATAGACCATATTTGTTTATATATTTTATATATTTATTTTCTTTTTTCATTGGAAATATTCAACTGGGCAAAAGTCCAATTATGGGGAGATCCAAGGAGAGAAGTTACAAAGAAGTTGGACTGTTATCTGTAAAACAGTACATAGTACACCAAGCACAACATGTGGCAGATGAGTTTTGTTAACACAAGTATATGGAGTCCATAATAATAAAAACAATAATGAAACTGAAAGTACACGTATGATACAAATGAGAGAGAGTACAGAGTTACTACGAAGAGCCTTTCAACATTTGCAAACTATAGAGTCTGATGCTAGCAGTAATGAAAAAGCAGATCATTAGTCAGTCATACACTACATGCACGTTTCTTATATGGAGAATACTATATTGAATTCTGCATTCCTCTTATGTACAATATATGCATTATTTACAAGATTACACAGATTAAAAGGAAGTAATATATGCATTATTTACAAGATTACACAGATTAAAAGGAAGTAGCAGAGTCAACAGAGGTGGCATATACAGGGTACATGCAATACTGATAACATTACAAGGATTCAGAAAACTTGACGGAGTAGAGAAAAAGGGTAGCCGTGTCCAGAGATAATGGGATGATGTTCTGTCCAAGTGGAGGGGAAATTAATTCAAGCAAGGACATGTATAAACAGGCACAAAGGTGTAAGATGAAAGGCAATGCAGCGGCAGAGATTAGGCACAAGTTGTACTGTTCAGACCAGAAGGTGTTTTAGAGCAATGCGGGGGTAACAGAGAGCTGAAGTATTGGGAAGATACAAACTTAGAGTAGGACTGAGGAAGTAATTACAGTAGCTGAGAGTATAATATAATAATAATTAGTGTAAGAGGTGGCTGAGAAATAGATGTGATATGGGTAAGATTATGCTGTGCAGCGCTACTGTAGATGAATACAATTACAACACAGAATGACCAGAAATGGAGAAAGAACAAACATTGGATAGCAAATTACTGCAGCAGCTTTCAGATGGGTTAAAGAAACTCCCCAAAACAGTTATTAATTAGTATGCAAGGGACCTTAAAACCAGGCACTGCTTAGAAGTGAAATGTATCTGATTCTGTATCAGCTTTAAAATCTTTAATATAGTTTGCATTATCACATGCAAGTGTAACAGCCTGAAGTGTGTTACACCCTTTAAAGCTGTTTGAACTTCCCAAGGCAGTCCTATGCTTGCTGCTGTTTCAGATCTTGTGCAAGTCTTGAGTTTTCGAGGGTAGAAGGGAACATAGCAAATTTTGTGAGAAACATGCTTAACAAAGTTGCCTTTTTGAATTTTTCATAACCATGGCACTCTACATACTACATTAAT
Source organism: Protopterus annectens (assembly GCF_019279795.1). Classification (NCBI taxonomy): domain Eukaryota; kingdom Metazoa; phylum Chordata; order Ceratodontiformes; family Protopteridae; genus Protopterus; species Protopterus annectens. The sequence goes on along the minus strand of NC_056739.1, from coordinate 1,537,170,002 downwards.
ATTATGGGCAAATATTTAACTCAGAATGGATAGCCCAATTTCCAGGTCAAAAATAATTATCTCATAAACAGCATTCAATTCACTTACAGCTTCCCTAATTCAGCCTCATTCTGAAGGCATCTTTATTCTTTCATTCCTATCCATTACTTTGCAGGTTTAAAAATTCCCATCTTTAAGCATGTACTATTAATACAAAAGTGAACTATTAATATAAAAGACAAAGTACAACTACATTAATGTTGTGGGATAATATTAAACTCACCCAGGATACTCCACTTTTTCTTTGTAATGCTACTGTAACGCAACTTTATTTTTATTTATTTTTTGGTAATAAGAGGTCATTAATAAAATCTCTACTTGATGCAAACTTCTTATATGGCAGAATAAAGAGTCTTTAGTAAAGAAAACATTGCAATAATAACTTAAAACATAACAATAAAGCAGCAATCACACCATTACATTGATCATTACAGATATGCAAAATCTCCATAACTTAGTACTAGTGGAAGTGACAACCTTACTTTATATTTAGAAGTCGTATTTAAATATCAACAGTTTAATTGTGTTTATCATTCATCAAAGGAGCTGCACCTGCTGCCAGATTTAATAAGTATAAGAAAGTGATGCTGATATTCAGCACCTTTATTCTTCACATTCACACTAATGGCCCAAACAAAACAATTCGAAATGATTCTCAGTCCCTAGCTATGGAAAAATGCTTCTCACTAATGAAAGTATTCTGTTTCATTGTCATCATAACAATTCATTTTATGGCTCTTCTCCTCCAAAGTAATGCACTCTTCTTTTAAATGACTTCAGTCCTCAGTTTAAATTTAATACAACTACAGATATGCACTCTCTCTCTAGCTTACTGACCTTGGATTTCATTATAAACCTGCCTCTGCCCATAATGTGATCCTTCAGCTGCACAATATCTCATTTACCACCTTTGTCCAGGTAATCTAATTTCCATCCACCTCATGCTGCCCTGCCATCCCACCTGCACTGTAAAGCCACCTGGATTTACAGTCCCAGTATACTCAATTTTCACTGTTTCTCAAAATGATTGGAGATGCAACTGTTTGAGCATGGCCTTTGTTTTTCAGCATTTGTAACTGTCAAGATACACTCAGGTGAGCAGACCTTCAGCATAGGTGCGAGCAAGAATCTTGCATTTTAATTTACACTTCATGCACTCTCATACCACAGAACCTCTTCCTTCTCCTGTATGAGCAGAGATTGCACCAAAATTCCCATATGTATTCCATAAAATGCAATCCATAAACACATCCAAGTGCATCACGATTAACACTGGGGTTCCACAGGGATGTGTTCTCAGTCTACTCTTATTCACCATTTTGACCCACAGCTGCTATGTTAAGCACAAATCCACCCATATCGTCAAGTTTGCTGATGACACCACAGTCATAGGGCTCATCACAAAGGAGGATGAAAGGGCATACAGAGAGGAGGTGGCATCTCTGATCAGTTGGTGCGAGGGGAATAACCTTGACCTGAATGTAAGCAAGACCAAAGAGATTATCATCGACTTCAGGAAAAGGAGAACAAACCACCCATCACTCAAGATCAATGGTGAGAGTGTGGAGAGGGTTAAGAGTATGAAATTCCTTGGTGTACACATCAAAGGATCTCTCGTGGTCGGAAAACACCAGCCATCTGGTCAAGAAAGTGCACCAATGCCTCCACCTTTTAAGAATGCTGAAGAAAAGCTTAGCTTCTTTCTCATATTCTTTCCACCTTCTATAGAGGTGCAATAAAGAGCATCCTTGCCTGCAACTTCACAGTGTGGTCTGGAAGCTGCACGTTACAGAAAGGAAGGTGCTACAAAGAGTGGTGAGGGTTGCAGAGAAGGTAACAGGTTCTGGTCTTCCATTGATACAACATCTTTATTCTGCAAGAAGCATCCAAAGGCCACCAAAATAATACAGGACAACACGTTCTGCGCATGGACTGTTTAAGCATCTAGCATCGGGTAGGAGATATTGCAGCATCCGCTGCAGGACTACAAGATTCAGTAACAGTTTCTACCCTACAGTGATTAGACTTCTGAACTCGGGAACTAGTCCCAGGGATCTGGACACATAATAAGTCAATTTTTATTCATTTGTCCAATATATACTTACATATATTCCAAGTAAGGGCAATATTTATTTATTATATCCATAGTCAGTATTTAACTCACTCAAGTGCAATATCAGACAAATAACTTAGGCATTTCTCTCTGTGGTGTGTTTTGTATTACTTTAAACAGGGTAGTTAATTTAACTCAGGGGAGGGTATTCTTTTTGTATATGAGTGTGGGTAAATGTCTGTGATCCTTCTCATGTGTATTGGGAATAGTATTGTATTTGTTAGTTATGTTTATTCCTCTACTTGTATGTGTTGTTTCACGTTCATTTCTACTCTCAAGAACTGAGCTAATGCATGAAATTTAATTTAGGCTACACGTGTGTAGTTCTAAATGACAATAAAGTTTACTTTGACTTTGATTTTGATAAAGCCTCTCTAATACATACAACAGCACCACCTTCACACTCATTAGTGATGATTTCATAAATCTTGTTCATAGCACTGTTTGATTTTCAAATGACCATTTACAGTAATTCCAAACCCTCTTTTCCTTAGATCTTATCACCCACTCCAGCCAACCTTTTCTGCACAAATTACACTCCCACTTTATTCTGCATTTCAACTACTATATGATAAAGATACAGCATGGAAGCCTGCTGGTCATGAAAAAGTCAGTATCATAAACTTCTAGCAGTTCTAATCTTCTGATATATTCATCCAACAGATCAAATATGTATCACAGTCTAAATTAAATTTTACCTCTTTCAAACTTTTCATTATTTCCTTAAAAATCACTTTTTTCCTTTCAACAGAACTCCACTGCAATGGCCAGCCATCCTCATAATTATCATCTCCACACATTTCTTCTTCAATTTTCATTAATTCAGATAGCTATTCCATTTTCAGCCATTATCACAATAGTATTCATTCCTTAACTAAAGTCCAGATTCAGAAAACTTTGCCACATCATGGTAAGCAAATTTGCATGATGTGGGTCTACAAGCAGGGTCTGTGTGATTCAGAAGAACAAGCTCCATGATATACCCAGGCCTTGCAGCATGGTCAGGTATGGTATATGCTAATGGGATACAAGACCACCATGTTTCATACCTTAACATGCCCTTATGAACCATAATGATTCTGTACCTATATTACCTCGCCCACCTTCCATCATGCAGTTGAGATGCCCATCGATGCCAGTCAGTATAAGGCACATGGGATATGTGATTGGGTACCAATTATCTCCCATTTTTCACTGAAATCCTTCATGGTAGGATATCATGGCTGAAGAAGGACAGAATAATGCTTCTTTCAGAGCACAAAGTTAGTGTATGAAGGAATCCAAAATATTTTTGGACCTCCTCCATAAGGATTTCAACCAGTTGCTCTTCCTGCAGAAGGACTTTAAAGGGCCTCATTATAAGAGTGTATCCTGGAATAGTTGAGCCTAGACTGTCATCTATGAGAAAGGCATTGCACACAAGGAGGATGAATGTTGTCACCAGAACAGTGACAGAAGGGAATTCAGTCCCACCCTTGGTCACTGGCAGGAGGATGAAGTTAAACAGCAGTCACCCATCCACCTCCATACTGTAAGTATAACTTAGCAGCACATATAACCTGACACTGTGTCCCACTATTATACAGTGCTCCTTTTATCTGTACAGCCCCTAATGAAATTGAAGTGAATGGGCAAGCTGCACAGAAGTAGACTGGAACACCTATGAGAGTGCTGGGATGAGCATATTAAAAGCTACACAGCTTGAAATAACAGTAGCAGACATCTGTCCTCACACAGTATACCTTTCAGACATCACTACCAGTTGTGTGATAACTGCCGTAGTTCAAGGGTAGCAGTATCACTGTTGATTGTTATTACTGTATTTGTGCAGCATCCTATCATATACTTGGACAAGTGGGTTAGGATGTTAAGGTTGTACTCCCACATTTTGAGGATGCCTGTGCGTTCTACCCATCCCTTTGTGTTATCATGAAAATTCAGTTGAGGTTTATATCTCATTATACTAACTACAGCATTAGATGAGGTAAATATGTATGATCTATAATTTTGGGTTAGTGGGAGGTGCTCATATTTGTCAATATATTTTTACCTTTGCTAGTAACATGTCTGACTAGAGTGCTTTCTCTGTATATGTACATTTGTCTTGGACATTATTATTGTATCTCACAGACTAGAGACCCCTGCTGATTTGTTAGGTAATTTATCACAGTAGTCCTTTGTCTGTTATTATGCAGGTGATGATGGCTGTTCGCTCAGGTCCTTCTCTTAGCTGTGTTTTCCAACAGCCTTGTTAAATTGAGAAGTGTATTTTAGTCTTTCAAGTATATTAAGTTTAACTGTACCATAGTCACCATATACATCAGCTAACGTTTTCATTGTATTTGCATGTCTCACCCCCATTCCTTTTGTTGCTATTCTTTCTATTACATACATACATTTATTTTGTTTCTCTCCATTTATTTTACTATTATATGTGGCAGCATCAAGACATGTACCCATTCCTCTGGCAAGGCCTGTCTGCTCCTCCCCACCAGTGGCAGCTGCAGCATCACCACCACCACCCCAGAAGCAGCATAGCTGGGTCCCAGACTGCCACGGTCAATTTCACACACCCCGTGCTTCAGGTAGCCCTGCATCAAATGCTGGGAGAGTTCTACCCACTGCTAGCAGTTCTAGTGGAAGTGGGACCTTTGTCACCCATTGGCAACTGGCAAATATTTTGGGAGAGATTATTGACAGGATGTTGGGTGGTCAAATAGGCCATATGGAGAACCTCCTCCAGTGAGTGATTGAGCCACTTCCCTGTCGAGCATGGTTCCCACCATTTGAGACAGGGTCCTGTGGAGATAGTACACAGGGTGGGTTGCAGCTGCAGACTCCCCATCCGATCCCCCATCCTGTTATTCTCCTCCCTTTTCTGTCCATGCTGATCCTAGTTGGTAGTTCAGTCTTCCCCTCAGTATTGTCTTCCCCCCGTTTGTCTGCTGTTTCCTTCTACAACATGTTTCTCCTCCATCACAGTGATATCACATGTCCTGTCAATATGTCGCTTAATTCTTTCAACTTATCTTCTCTTTATGCATAACAAATTGGCTCCTGTCCCACAAAAAAAAAAAAAAAAAATTACCCCACCTCCATCCTGCCCATTCTTTAGCTGTTCACTATTTGCTCTACCTTCTGCTTGCTTCTTCTATACACTCACCTTTAATCTGGTCAAAAAATAATCACCTCACACATGCTCATCTAAGATTCCCACATCACATAACTTTTGGGATCATGCTCTGTGTAATGGTTCATGCAGCACACTATTAATGGCTACGTACAATTGACTAGAACTAGCATTGTTTGTTGTATACCAAACAGCTGAGCTGCCAAGTTACATATGTATACATGTATTAGCCATAGTTGACACTGTCCACACACATGAGGTAAGTGTTGTTGTGCAGCAGTCTTTGCATACTACTACATAAGATAAAACTGTCAAAATGAGGCTGCTTTCTCCTACAAGAGATTGCAATATCTGCTATGCCTGTTGATGATAAATTAGTGCACAAAAGGTGGAATCCAGATGGGCCAATGTTGGCTCTTTTATTTTTTCATTCTGCAAGCATGTAATTACCAACTGCTGTATGCTTCCCTGGCACTCTTTGTCTCATTCTGTAGCTCACCCTGTAAATGGCATGCTTTGCATGTTGTGAGTGGGAAGGGTTGTGGTTCACGTCCCACAGTGGTTGCATAGAGACACATCATTGTTACTGTAGGTTGCTTTTTTCCCGACATTTGCATTACATTATAGGTACAGTGGTCAAACTCTGCTGATACAGTAACTGTTTGTGGTTGACATTTTTGTACTTTTCTCTAACCCATACATTATGTGCTGTTCTATGTTTTTTACCTTCATTTAGCTGGCATCTGTTTCTGCATGCTTCATATCCCTTTATCCACCGCCTTCTGCATCCCTGGCTGTGTCAGCCCCTCCCTTTGCAGTCTTATCTATGTTATATGTTTGTTTGTGTGGTCCTAATACCTCCTCTACCCTTTATCCTTAATCTTACTACCTTCCACAAGTTATATTCTCTGCGTATGTATGTATGTGGGTGTACACACATGCATACATGCATGTACACACACACCATTACATAAATAAATATATTGGCATACATGCCTCATAGCACTGTAGGGCTGCCTCATACCTTCCTTCTCTTGCCACAACTGTGGGCCAAGGTTGTGTTGAGCAGCTTTGGGGTTTCTGCTCGACAAATACTACTGCTGCTCGCCCTTCCCTGCAGTCACACCATAGACTTAAACACTCTTCTCACAGTCCTTGCTGTGACTGCAGTCACTGTTTTTAAAGAGTTGCTCTTTGTGCACACTTGTCTGGCTGCATTTGTTGTTAATAAGTATCAGATCTCTTGGATAAACAGGGGATGGCTGACCAACATCATGGCTGCAGCGTCTGAATCTCAGCAAAAGTCACCATCACTTGAATTAAATTTCATTCATACTCACCAAAAAATATAAATTTAATTTACCACAAGACATGAATAAAACACAGGAAATGTAAACTTGTCAAACTATGGGACTTCTCCAGGTTTAAGTTTCTTAATTGGTTCACAAATCTAGGATGTGGTAACTTTTTGAATAGGAAACTAGTCCTGAGCATGTTGAAATATACTCCTGGAAATCATTAAAGGTATCTTTAGATATTGTCTGATTATCAGGATGGTGAAGTTTATTGAAAAAATTCCAAAACATTTTAGTGCTTTTAATATGCTGCATTTGTTTAGTGAAGTAAGGATTATTTTTTTACCTTACAAGGACACAAGTTTTTAACTTTATTCCTAGTTCTAAGGAGCAAACTAAAATCATCACTGAGATTAGTTTTATGACAGATATCGGATAGGTGGTCCCTAGTAGACAACAACTTTTGATATAATAGTAATAATAATAATTATAACAATCATTTCTTAACCAGGTAGACCCATTGGAAACATTACCATTTCAAGGCTGAGAGCAATGTTTAGTTAGGTGACTTGGTCAGACTGACACAGTAGTCAAATGGGGGCTGAGAGAACCAAATCCTATTCCACAGAAGTTACAGCTCACAGCTGTAACCTACTGCATCAATTGCCAGACATAATGAAGATGCACATATATAGGTTCATAGGTTAGTACTAAGCTAACTGCCCTTGTGAGCCATTTTAAGCCTAGGCAGTTATCCCTTGTGAGACTCAAACCTTGCACCTTGTGTTTGTAAGGCAAACACCTTCACCATTAGGCCAGCCTCCCAACTGTTTTTGCAAAGCTGAAGATTTATTTAGTCTATTTAGGTGGTGTAGTTAGTATACCTGAGTATTTTTTTTTAGATATTTAATCTGCAATATTTTGAGTTTTACTTAATGGTGACTCAATGTTTTATTATTGCCACTTATGAAATAATTTATTCATTTCACTTACTGCACCAGATAACTACATTATTACAGAAATGATCAAGATATACACACATCCTCTGGCTTTAATAAAAATAAATAATAACTTACATACATAAGCAAACAAACAAAATGATGTGCCTAAATGAATGCCAAAATGAAGTTCATTCAGGAAGAAGTGGACCCCTGCATTTTCAGTCTCTAATTTTGGCATTGCCTCTGCTATTCTATGGATGTTTCACACCTATCAATTTCTTTTTTTTGAACTCCTGATACAGTATAGCTACACCTGCCAATGTACCCAGTACTGCTGTTGTGGCCAAAGTGATTGTGATTCTTTCTTTTTTTTTTTTTTCCTTTCTTTCAACTACAGCAAGCAAATGACTCACCCTGGGATTTATTAAATTTGCACAGGCTTTTCAGGAAGCTTACATGATGTGTACATGTTAGCGAGATGAGCAGCAGTGCTATTCGCATATGCATGCTGGTTACGGCACTTAAATGAATGCAAGCATATTTTTGTGATCAGCTACAGTGCTGGCGGCCATGAAACAGTGCTGAGCAGCAAGAGCACACACAGTAAACAGACATGCCTATGGGCAAACCTGTTATGCATGTTCGCATGGACAGCAGCAAAACTAATGAAGGGCAACTACAATGAATGCAGTAACAAACATGGAAAGTGAACGAAGGACAATGTGTACAAAATCAAAGATATGAATACAGAAATAATTAAGAGGAGAGGGTAAATAGAAGGGCAAACTACAATAAAAGGTTACTAGGCAGGGAAAGTGTACTGAGGACAATATGCACAGAATATGAATACAGAAATATGTACGAGGAAAGGGTGAATGCTCAAATTGTACTAAGATGCTTTATTTAAAAGTGCTTATGTCTCAAATTTTATAATATAAAATTATGCAACATGTATGTCATTATAATTAATGGTTGTCACACTTCCTGATCAAATATAGGCAAATAAAATCAGACATGACATTATAGGATGTGGGAGTTACACAAAGTAACATATTTGAAGAAGTCCTATTGTTTAACAGGATGAAAGAGCTTAATCTCTCTGAAGTGAAATCCGTGTGACTGACTGCAAGTGATACCTCGTTGGGAATTAGATTTGAACCCCTGATCACATGCATTCTGTCTACAAACTCGCTGCACTTATACCTTGTGTCACAGAGACAGATAAACAGCAGGTGGATGTTCTCCACTTAGTACTCTGCAGAGTGCCAACGTCCACCCATTACCTCTAAGCTTGTTTATGCTAGAGAAGGCTGCCTAAATAAACATGCTCACTCTTTTCCTTAAGCAGGTAAGCATGATTGTAACACACTCACCATTGAGCAACTGCATAAGGCAAGAAACAGAAAAAAAACAGCACATGAAATTGATGAAAGCAACACTTAAATTCTGAGGGACAGTTTCAACATTTTCTTCACACAGTATGGATTTGAACACCAGAGCAACTCTTATTGCTCCAAAGTCACTGCATTTACAGCTTGTACCACAGAGAAAGGCACATATCACTTAATATCATAAATTGGTTGCACTTCACTCAGTACAAATTACAGTGTTAATGACACAGCCATGTCAGACATATTTGCACTACTGAAGACTACTGAAATATATTTTTTCACTTTTTCCTTTAGTTGTGAGTTCTGTTTGCACTCTGCCAAGCAGTGTGCAAATTGAAAGGCAAAAAAAAAAAACTTATTTAAAAAAATCAAAAAACAAGGACAAATATGTCTTGTTCATAAGTTCATAGGTGTTTGCTATGGTTATGCTAGATATGCTAGGCTAATGACCACAAAGACCTTTTTAAGCCTAGCCGTGCATCCCAAATCTCTGACAAGTTTTGATACCCTTGATAAGTGTAAGCAGGGGTTTGGGGATGGACCATTTACAGGTTACCTGTGTCCATTGGAGACACAGGTGCCAAACCAGGGATGAATTTCTGGTTGCATTTCCATTCAGCAGTTACCCATTACCACAACAAGTGCAGCATTTTTACATCTGCTTCAAAATTACAAGCAGCATGTGGGCTACACATCATCAGCATGTCATGTAGTGTCAATGGCTCAGAAAGGGGATATACAGGCAATGACAGGATGTCATGTTTGGCAGACTAGATACAACTGGTTAGCATACAATGTATACCTTTAAGAAGTACTTCTTACTGCATTAAGGTATGATTCTGAGAGCCTATACATCATATCTGACAGCTCTGTCCACAGTGCTCGTGTTAATCCTTTTCTGTTACAATACTTTACAGGCTGTCATACGATACAACATCCCTTGCTACTATTATTATTAATAAAGACAACAGGTGACTAGAAAACAACAATACCTGTGCAGCCTCAAGTCACATGAGCTACAGGTAAGAAAGAACAATTTTAAATCAGGGGCTGGACAGTATGCTATCATTAAAATAATATTAGTGTTATTAAGGTTGCACTCATAGCTTGCTCAAGGTGTTTCCGCACTTTTTCTTAAACTTATTCTCCATGACACAATCACTGTAGAGACAAGAGTCTCTTGAGTATTGCTTGTTGCTGTACTCACAGTAATCATTAACACTTGCAAGCCATCAGCAGCTAAAATTGTCTTTGCTCCTCCCTGCAGTCCTATGGTGTGTGCATGCAGATGTGTATCTCATTCCACAATGTTTACTTCCCCTACAAGTGAGGATTTTGGTATTCAGGATTCTTAATGATTCAACACCTCATTTGCATCTTCACAGTGCTAAGAGGGCTGAATATAAACTATGTAAAGTTAATTGTGCAGCTAGGGAACTTTAAGGAAATTAGACTATTTTGATACAGACAGACCACTACTTGTACTTACTTTCAGGAGAATTTTCTACAAATTGCAGCATTTTTTCCTAAGGTATATTTGTCCTCATTATAAACTGTATACATTTTCATATTTGGAATGTATTTCAGTATGCAATAGATTTTTTTTATCTGTATGCATTTTTTCATTCACTGTTGACATAGTCCAGGTATGACAGTTCTTTCTCTTCTTTGAAAACTTTTTAATGAATGGTATGGTTACATCACAACATTGTGTTACCATTTGCTTTTGGAATGTCACAAGTTGGTCCAGACAAGTGTATTCTGTCTATCAACTTCAAGGGGTTGTACATGTGTAGCTAACAGAGGTGTTAGCCTTCCAGATAAATCGGGGTGACCTCCACAACAGTAGAGAGACCAGTGATAATTGATTGCCTTTTCTCATTTGAATTCTTGCCTAATTATTGATAATACTGCCATACAGTAGTCAGTTACACAACTGCTGCCTTTATTACAAAATGTTAACAGAATGGATGTAATTCTAATGTATTACAATTTTAATTCGTAGGGGTGGGTCCCTTAACTTGCATGTAGTCCTAAATGAGCATTGTGTGTTCAGTTGTTTTGTGTTGATGATGGGTGCACAGATTTTATTTCTATGTGCTTCAAATGTGTTTTGCTTTTTTTTGTTTCACATCATTCAGGATTATGACACCCAGACCATCTGTTCCATGCAAGCCAACATTAAGTGATGCAGTGAATGAGTTCATCATTCAAGCCTTACACCATCATGGATCCATCTTAATTAACAGAAGCCGAGGTGATATGTCTGTTAGGAAAACCATATGTCAACGTGTGGTCACTGACATAAACACAGAGGGTAGCCTTGCCAGAAACTATAATCAGGTACAGTAAAGTGCCAAGGATATGATTACATTAACCAGCAAGAGGCCAGCTGCAGTTGCAGATGAACAGATGGTTATGGGAGGGGTGGTCCTGCTACTGAACCATCAGACACTGAAACTGAGGAGTTCCTGTCCACTGTCAGACATCCCAACAGCTTAGCACAGGGTTCACACAAACTCCTTGACATTGGTGCTGATGTGGAGAATAGGCCAAGTGTGTCCCAAGAGGAACTTCCAGGTATGCTATACATAAGGAATTATCTGCTATCCTAGACATCTTTATGCATTACTACTTGTATACTTCTGATACATCTAGACACATCAAGACATGTTAATTAGAAGATACACAGCCCAACAGAGATTGTGTATTGAGGGGAAAAACTGGGCAGTCTGACTGATTTTAAGATATTTGTTAAGGGGCAGGTAGGCAGAGCATTCATTTCTTGTACTTAGATTGGTGCCGATGTGGACAGGCCAAGTGTGTCCCAAAACAACTTCCAGGTATGTTATATATAAGGCATTAACTGTCATTCTAGACATCTTTATGTGCTGATGCTGGTATACTTCTGATATATCTGGACACATCCAGATGTTCTGCTTAGAAGACACACAGTTCAACAGAGATTAGGGGGTGGGCAGTCCGACTGCTTCTAAGATATTTCTTAAGGGGCAGGTAGGTAGAGCATTATTCTCTTGTACTTGTATCATTTGTATTGTGATGCTTATTAGCCTTCCTCTATTCTACAGACATCAGAATTACTATCTGAAAGACCAGCTGCACATGGTTAGCACAAACTATCTTTGCTTAGTAATAGCCATTTCTTAGACATGGGTCTCATGAGACAGTAATTCATACCTCTTAGAGCAAGATATCTGGACAAAGACTAGAGTATTGGGTGCAAAGACTCAAAAATAGGGGAAGGCTTTAAATACTGCGCTTATGAACTTGGAACATTGCTAAAATAACAGGTTTTATGTTAGCATGCATTTTCTGAAGGATATAAAGTCTGAAACTCAAATGTATGTCACTATTTAGTGACTTCAATCCTCAGTGATTTGCCAGAAGACCACAAATTTTATGAGTAACAAACCCAAAACATGAGGCAAAAACCTGGACAGTTAAGATGTAAGAAATAATTATTGTATTCTTTTAGCATCTGAAATTGTTTAACATGAGTTTTTAGAACACAGTTTGGATCATTTAGAGACCATATTTGCTTCACTGTTGTATTTGTTGCTTTTTATCACAGGTCATCCTGACAGTGGCAGTGTAGAACTCATACCACCTGATGTCAGAGTATCAGTAGACTCTGATGATGATGGTGGAAATATAGAGGCACAGTTGGGGAGTGCAGAGGTTGAGTCTGACACTGAGGTTGTGGCTCACACATTCTCTGTCCTTATTTCAGACACATTCAGGATGCCTACACATACCCATTCCACTGAATTCTCAGATATAGCTCAGGCTGAATGTGACACAGCTGACTGGGGTAGTAAGGTTACTCTGGTTACAGAGCTAGTTGAGACTGCCCATAGCCATCATGAGGGCATGGTACCATAAAGGAGGGTTGCTAGAGGTGCTCAGAGAAAGCCTACTGTCCACCCTTCTGCTGATGCTGGTGTATCACTAAGTGCCACCAGACATCTCTATAGGGGCCATCATGGAGGCAAAGGAATGTTCCACCAGGGCCTTGAAAGAGACATTCGAGTCCTAAATGTGGTGCATTCACATATGTGACTGCCACAAAAAAGTAGGCAACTCTTTGGATAAGATGACTTGACACTGGATCAGGCAGTGTCTGTGATAGAATGTTTGCTGAGAGAGGGTTGGCATCCACGTGTCCATAGAGCTGCAACATTCTCTGGTGTTAGCAGATATGGTCATGCCTGATTCCACTGCCATAGTGACACTACCTCCACTGCTCCATCAGTGTCCACACACAGACATGATAGGCCACGGGGTCATGATCCTAGAAATAGTCATGAATAGAGCTCATCCAACAGACACTGCTCATGTTCAACTAGTACCCCACTTTGAACCGGGGTTCTGATGGTTGGGAGCTATGACGCTAAACTGACAACTTTACCATGCATGGCACACACCTGTCCAACATGCCAGGACATAGTGCTAGCACAAAGTTTGATTATGCTCATGCAGACAGACACACACACACACACACACACACACACACACACACACACACACACACACACACACACACACACACACAGTTTTCACAAAAAGTGCTCATACTGACTCACACATGCAAGCTAAATAAACCTTAATGGTGAGGGCAATACATTTCATTTTACTTGCCCTGAGAACCTGAGAAATGTTCTACTTTAATGAATGTCTGTGAGGCTTACTCGCACACACTCATTACTTTGGTGTCAACCTTTCCTCCTACCCACTCCACCCTGTACAAATGATAATGACCGTGAATGCTCTTTGCTCATTTTGTATTGACTTAGGGTTGCACATAGTGAGTCTTTCTCACAGTGCTGACTTTATACATATGTATTACATAAGAAAATTTGGGATGTTTTTGTACATGCTCATTTTGGAATGATTATTTGATTTAGTATTATAAGTCATGCATTCAAGCCAGTGATACTGCAGTCCTGCTTATTGCTCTACTTGTGAAGCCGTTGATATAATTGTCCTGACTGGTTTATAAACAATGGGTAAATGACTGATGCAGGTTACTGTGTAAGATGCATAGCTGTATATTCACATAACACATATAAGCCAATAATGCCATTGCTGGATACTTCACGCAGGTTCTGCTTGAGTACGTTTATGACTAACATTATGCAGGTATATGAGTTACTCTTATCTTCTTACACATTTGTTTTTATACTATAAGTTCCACACTTACCTTGACATTACCACAGGTATGACACGTGTCCTTTGTGGTTATCTCTGTCTGATGCTATCAGTACACAGCTGATTTATGGGGAAGAAAAGTTTGTAGACATTGTCTGGCATCAGTTTAACTATTTGCATGTGCTTAGGATGCTATGTGTATTCCTTAGGTGGTGTGTGTGTGTGTGTGTGTGTGCTTCCCTTCATCTCTTAGGCAAGACAAGGGAATATTATGCATGCCTATATCTGCTGCGCCCTCTGCAGCTTGAGGTTCTCCCTCAGAATCCTTGTCTGCATCTGATGGAGATGCTGGCTCTAACTGTGGTCCATGAATGTGTGATCCCGGCCCTTGCTGTCCCTGTTGCAGCTATTTCCCCAAGATGTTATTGCGCAACATGGTACAGACTGTGAAAATGTCTATGCAGGTGCCTGGGTCATACTACAGGGCACCCCTGATGTGCCTAGAAATTAGAACCATGACTTCAGCATAAACACACACTGATGTTTTTAGTTTAAGTGTGGGCATCATTGTACCCTTCAGTGGAGGTATGTGCATTTCTGATGCATGCCATGAGACACAGTTTTAGTGCATAACCTACATCACCCAGTAGATGGCCTTGTGAAGAAACATCATTCCTAGCAAACCTTATGTAAAGCTGAGAGGTGTGCCATATGTGAGAGCCATGGTAGCAGCCTGGATTGCCAGCAGACACACTGAGGATGATCCCTCTGGCATTATAGACAACCTGGCATTTGACTGAGTAGAACCTCATCCCCTTGTTGTATGTCCTTCCCTGTTCACCAGTGAGGATTTTGTGTGTGTGTGCAGTCTATGACCCCCAAAACCTCAGGGAAATGTGTCACATCATAAAATTCCTGCATTGTTCTTGCTCTCTCCTCTGGAGTGCAGGGAAAATATAGTTACTTCCTTGTATGTTCTAGCATAGCATTAAGACATTGGTTCAATATTCTGGAAGCTGGGGCCCGACATATGCCTAGTTTATCCATGTGGGTCTCTGGAAAGTACCAGCAGCTAAGATCTTTAATGCTACACATAACTTAGTTTCAACTGGTATAGGTTCTCTTCAATTTCCCTTGGGTCTAAGGTCGGGTCAGCAGAGGTTGCATAGTTCCTGCAGTGCTTCCTTTTTCACCCAGCTCTAATATTTCAATAACATGCAGTCTATGATATGTTAGATGGGGTATGAACATGCTTCTGCTTCTTGGCCAAGGTATATCAACAGCAGCAGCAGCATAGATGTGAGCCTGTTGTACATACGCATGCAAAAGAACAGCAGCCCCCAACATTGTGTTTTTTTTTTTTTTTTAGTGTGATGGTACCTGTTTTCCAGTAGGTTTTGGAGTTCATGGCAGATAGCTTCCTGACTGGCTCCACCATTTGAATTAGTTAACTGGCATCTACAAAGTGTAGAGCTATTTAATAAATACAAAATTGCACACTACTGTGTGTGCATCACAGCACAACCTACACAGGATAGCAATGTGACATATAGCCATTCATGAATCTGGCTCACAGTTTTTACATATCTAATGTTTCACAACACCACAATTAACTTAAATAATTGGAGCTCCTCTAAACATTTGTGGTGTGTGTGTGTGTGTGTGTGTGTGTGTGTGTGTGTGTGTGTGTGTGTGTGTGTGTGTGTGTATTTGCATGTCTGTTTCCTAGTATGTGTTGGTACTCTGTTGAAGATGAGCTTTCATGCCCTCTACCTACTGAGTACTAGGACTGGTTCCAGCTGTACTATGACCATGCAAGCTAGGACTGGTTCCAGCTGTACCATGACCCTGCAGTAGGACTGGTTCCAGCTGTGCCATGACCCTGCAGGAAGGACTGGTTCCAGCTGTGCCATGACCCTGCAGGTATGACTGGTTCCAGCTGTGCCATGACCCTGCAGCTATGACTGGTTCCAGCTGTGCCATGACCCTGCAGCTATGACTGGTTCCAGCTGTGCTATGACCCTGCAGCTAGGACTGGTTCTAGCTGTGCCATGACCCTGCAGTTTGAACTGGTTCCATCTGTGCCATAACCCTGTAAGCTAGGACTGTTTCCATCTGTGCCATGACCGTGCAGCTAGGACTGGTTCCATCTGTACCATGACCCTCCAGCTAGGACTGGTTCCAGCTGTGCCATGACCCTGCAGCCAAGACTGGTTCCATCTGTACCATGACCTTCCAAATAGGACTGGTTCCATCTGTACCATGACCCTCCAGCTAGGACTGGTTCCATCTGTACCATGACCCTCCAGCTAGGACTGGTTACATCTGTACCATGACCCTCCAGCTAGGACTGGTGCCATGATCCTGCCCAGGATTAAGCATGTAATAAGACAATGAGTGAATGAACCATTGCATCATTTCTACCCTTTTTCCTTTATAAGGAGTTAGCCAGGAGTCTATGTCATATATGTATGCTCTATCTGTATCATCGCTATCATTGGTTCTCCAAGTTTATTTAAAAGAAACAGTTGGTTTAACACTCTAAGTTCAGCTCTGAGAATCTCTTTGCTGTCTAGTTAGAGATAGACCAGCCCTAATGTGTGTTTCCCATATAGCTCTAATTAATTAATTACAATTCTATAACTTTGTTCAAAGAGCCAGTTTCTCTCTCTAGGGGTGTGTGTTTGTGTGTTTTATCGTGTACATCTCACAACAAGAAAACAAAAGTAAATATAAGCAGCTCTCAGACCATTTATTTTAATTTATTTATTTGACATTTGTTTACTGGGGTGGTCTGACTGGGTCTGTAGAACCCATTTTCAGCAGAGGCCCACCACACATACAGTACAATATATATATATATATATATATATATATATATATATATATATATATATATATATATATATATATATACAAAATAAGTTGAAAGAACAGACTATGTTACACAATATTACAATATATATACTACCGTCTAGAGAATTCTATAGAGTTAAAAACATTATAGACAATAATAGTCACTCTCACTATACATGATGTAGTTTAAAAAAAAATAGTATGTAGGTAGTGCAATGTGTGACATTGACTGCTATAGTACATGACCAAAAAGTAAATAAACAGAATGTTAGTTTCAGTTAGGAAAATAGTAACCAGAAAATTAGTAATACAGAAAGATTGTGAGTTAAAAAGAATAGAAGCAATACAGCCTGAGCAGTAGCTTAAGGATGTGGTATAGAAACAGAGAAGGAGTTAGAAGTGCCTTAGGATCTTGCAGTCTGTGAGGGACTGAAATGTGACAGAAGAGGAGGATGAGGCTAGTGTGGAAGGAGAAGTGCTGAGCATCAGGCAGGCTTTATGCGTGAGCAGAGCCATGTCTTTTTGAGATGATATTTTAAAGAGGCTTTGGACTGGGTTAGGCCAGGCATAAACCTGGTAGCTAGGGGTAGTGAATTCCAAAGTATAGAGACAGAGTATGAATATAGAGAGTGAACTGGTTTCCTTGTGGGTTTTGAGATAGCCAAGAGATTTTTGTCTTCTGATCATAGGGATTGATTTGGTGTGGAAGGTGTGACTACATTGGCTAGTGCAGGACAGGCAGTAGGCTTGAAAATAAGGTTGTGTTATGTGGATAGCTGAATAAAGGCAAGTTGGTTGGGGAGTTCAAGGTGGTTTAGTTCTAGGAGTGGCTTACAGTGGTATGTGTGATATTTAGAGTTTGTGGCAAACTTTGCAACTTTGTTATAGCACTGTTCCATCTTGCTAATAGTAGAAATTTGTAAGTTAGTTAGGATAGGGGCACCATTAAGAAGGGAGGGAAGTAATGTTTTTGCAAGAATAGTTTTGGTTGCTGCAGTAAAGAAATGTTTGTTTCTATATGAGTCCCAGCTTTTGATGAGTTTTCTTTATATTTTGCTGTATATGGAGGTCAAATGAAAGTTTATTGTCAATGATAACACCTAGAAATTTGGTTTCCTGCACTATTTCCATGACAGTGTTGGCAGATGCAAAGATGTTAAATGATCAGTGACAGGGGAGGTGTTATTGGGGTGAAAGAGTGCTAGTTTTGTCTTCTTTGGATTAAGAACGAGTTGGGCATTTCTTAGCCAGGAGTCGACTGCAGTAAAGGAATGTCATAGATTTATGGGTTTTAATTAATGCTTTTTTTATGGTATTTATTTTGTAGTGAATCCTGTATATATGGTGATATATTACATAGTTTTATTTTGTATTTTTACTATATTTATAAATGTGAACTGCAATTTTAATTCTGTCATGTATATGTAATGAACTGAGTGTGCTGGTAGGCTTGTTGTACTAATTAAGGGACGTAGTACTGATGACATAACTGATTAGATTTTATATAAAAAAATGGTTTCTTGTCTATTTTTGTTATCTGAAGAAGTCTCTGAATTAACAAAGACGAAAGCGCTTATATGATTGTGTGATTTTAACCTGTAAGGAATAAACGGCTTTTACTTGTGCTACAGCATAATATTATGGTCCCTTGCTTTGCTTGTGCTTTTCCTTCTCTATAAAATATTTTCCAACACTGGTAATATTGTTACCTGGTGGGATATATATTACCATTATGCAAATTAGTTTTGATATGCTGAGGTTCAAACAAAGAGATTAGTACCTCAGCATTGGAAAAGGTGGGTATATTACTGGTGTAGGGTGTGATGCTGAGCGTAGAGGGATACAGAAGGGCTATCCCTCCCCCCTTTTTTTAGATCTATTTCTTCTGGTTATTGCAACATTTGGAGGTATTATTTCTGAGTTTTTTACACTGGGGTGTAGCCATATTTCTGCAAGGACTAGTATGTCAGGTTTATTTTGATCAATCCAGGCATGCAATGGGGCTATTTTATTACATATACCTCTAAGCGTCAGTGTAAATATGTTTACATTTTTGGGGTTACTCTTTTGGTTTGGATTAGAGGGTGGGCCAGGGTTAGGAAATATGTCTCCACATTTGAGTAGATAGGTAATGAGGAAGGAGTGCCATTGGAAGTGTTTTTTTATTCCTAGGTGAAGATATTGGTGTCACGTGTGGTTTTGTAGGAGGTAAGGAGCTCAAGTTGTGGCTTGAATAATATAGGAAGGTATAGGGGAAAAGCTCAGAGGAGATATGTGAGAAGCTGTGTTGTTTATTGGGGTGATGATTGGAGGAGGTTGTTGATGTGTATTGATGTGTGGGGGTAAGCGAGGATATAGCTGTAGTGAGGTTGAGAATTAAAAATAAAGATGCTAGGCAGGTTAGGAGGAACATGTCAACTGTGATAGTGGATTTAAAAATAGTAAAAGGTGGTATTTATGTGTTAGAATGTAATATCAGGTATAAACTGAGATTATGTTATCTTGTGATATGTGTGCAACTGAAGGTAAGATTAGAAATGTTTTGACTTCAGGGTAGGCTTTGACAATGTGGTTAGGTGTTTTGTCCTGTGGTTTGTGATAAGGAGGGGTGGGGAGATGTGACTGGTCAGTAGTACAATTATGGCGCAATGTTAGTTTATGTCTATAATAGAAGAGAAGGTGGTAAGCCCGGAATTAATGTAAGATAGTTTGAGGTAGTAATAGTATTGTGATGATAAAATAGAGTAAGATGCAAAGAATTATAGTGGGGGGTGAGAATTCAAGCTAATGGATGTAAGGGGAAACAGATAAGGTTGGTTAAATAAAAGCAGGTAAGGTGTGAATGAAATGTGGGTGTGGACAAGGTACAGTTGTGTATAATTGGATAAGAGGAATGAGGGGGAGTGGTTTGCTTGGGATATGAGTAGATGTGCTGGGGGAGGGTGGGATATGGGGGCAGGGGAGTGGAGTGAGCGAAGCGAACGGAGTGGGAAGAAACCCCGCAGGTGGCTTACCACCATAAACAATCAGTGAGGTAGAATGATCCTGGATACAAAGACAAGGTGAATGAATTCTAAAAACTTGACCTGAGTCACATCTAATTTTACAGTTATGGGCTTTTCAATTTCTTTTCCAGGGATCTATTACACCAATAAGAGTAAAATATGCTGAAGTGTTAATGTAGCTTCACCTTCAGCAGTAAAAGGCCTGTGAGTGTGGGTAAGTGGGGGTGGGAATATCCTTCCAGCAGATTCTACACTACAAACAGAACACACTAGTGCATGACTTAACAAATTAATTATTAGTCTGAGTCTATGAATTTGTCTTAACATAGATTTAACTCAGTGTATTTTTTCCTTTTGAAATTTTGCAACTGCAAGTGAACTTTAGCTGTGTAAGGTCTTTAGGTAGTGGGTTTATTCAATGGGAGAGAGAAAGAGACAGAGCGCGCATGTTAAAAATATCTTGATGGTTGAACTAGATAGGTACAGTACTATTTGTCTATACTCATCCACATTAAGTAACGTTTGGAAAACAAGAGTAGTAGCACTATATTTCACAGTTCTGCATTTCACCTTTCTAGCCTTTAAACAGGACAATAAGAAAGCTTACTAGAGGTATTTGTAGGTATGCAAGTTTGTGATTACTAAGAACAAAAATGGTGGCTTCCACAGTATAGAAGGAGAGAAAGAAAGAATAAGCTAACAACAGGTATGAGTTTGCATGCAAATATAGGGTTACTGAGATGTAGGTTTACAGATGTTAGACAGGTAGCATACTATCTGTTAGACCCCACTCTTTGCCATACAATATACAGTCTGTACCTCTGCTATTTAAGCACTTAGGAAAAGACAGCCAGCTAGAGTGTGCAGCATATATGAAAAAAGAAGCAGCCTTAGTCAATGACAAAACTCTTTACCAATAGAAACTCTCATGGATTAACAATTACCTACAATATACAGTAACTGTGCCTTGTAAAGTTTCTTCATGTGGCCTACATACATTTATAATTAGGATGAAATTGTTTCTCACCTGAAACTGAGAGTCTCTAAAGTAAGGTCACCAGTGCAATAAAGTGCTGCCAGCTATTGTAGCAAAAGGAGAAATTCAAAATATGTGCCCAGTAATACAAGTACCAAGTAATAAATACTCCTACGTGCTGTGTTTCTAAATTATCACAGCAGGCCAAGTGACAGCAGCAATGAAAGCTTGCCAGCAAATAGAATAAGCATTGAAAATAAGAGATGAAGAACTGAAACACTGTCAAAAAGGAGGTGTATGTGAAGCAGGCAGAATAGAAGTAGTGGGTGTGTGAGTTTGGCTGGCAGAGTGAATGAGCACAAAGGACAGGGTAACCTTGTAGAATTTGAATAAGGGTAGAGTGAATACAGCTGACCAACACTAAAACAGAACTCATTACAATCCTTCTGGTGCTATGGAGATGAAAATATGACTTGAAGGCCAGTGGGCAAAAAAAAAAAGACATTTACTCTCCATCAAGATTTTTTTAAACCTCCTTCCCAGTAGCTGATTATGTGTGGCATCACACACCACACACACACACACACACACACACACACACACACACACACACACACACACACACACACACACACACACACACACACACACACACACACACACACACACAATATCATACAGTGAAATGCTCCTTTGCACTCATAATCTCAGTAGCACAGAATGGCACACATTGCTCTAAAGGAGTTGATGCTTAACATTTCTGTTGCAGTAGATGAGGACAAGAATACTGTGGCTATTTTTGCTTTTTTACTGACAATGCTGGCAAGACCATTATTATTTTGGAAGTACCTATAGTTGTGACATGCTGTCTTGTATTCCCCACTTTAAGACCTTCTCAAAGATGCCACTTTTTACTTATTGTTAAGTCACACTGAAGGGATCTTAGCCTCTCCCATTGTATTAGAAATATGTAAGGCTTCCGAATTTTACAGGTTACTCCTTTTCTCTAGGATAGTCAGAAAATATTAAAATTAATTTACATAGCTATCTTAAAGAAGGGGGTCGAAGGCAAGTGCAACATCAAAAGTAGTACTAAGAGATATGTGGTGTACCCCTCCCCTTAATTCTTAGAAAGCCTCTTACTTCTTCAGCATGATGGCTAATGGACCTTCATAGATAGGCTGAAATTAGGGTAATGCATAACGCCTAAATGTGATAGCTGTCCTAACATTCAGGCAAATGCCAGTTACAAATTCTAGGACTGCCCACAACAATAAACAGATTGTGACTCTTATTTCCTGAGTGCAATATAAATATATGACATAAGGCAATTCCTTTTATTCATATTCCATGTACTTTACACTAGGACTGATTAGGAATTCATGTATATGGAGTCAGTGAGAGTCAGAGAGAGAGAACCAGCAGTGTAAGTTAACAGCATGGTGACAGTTGTGAAGCAGGACAATGTCAAAATATGCCAGTATAAAAACACTGCACTGGCACAAATTATAGAAAATTCTCTCTTTAATTCACACTGTTATCACATATAACACGACATGTGGTTAAGCGCTTTCATCTAACACCGTAGATTTCATCAGAACCACTACACAATGTATCTAACTCCTTTATATATGCATATCAATTCAACAATTAACAACTCATTAAAAATCATGTGTTTAAACATTTCCATTTGCTCATCAGATTCTTAAAGTGCACAGTGCTCGATTCCCTCAATATGCCATTCGATGTATATTAATATTGTTTTAAAATTTATAATACTTAAAATTACTGATAAATACTTTAAAAACTGTCTTCAATTCATGAATATAATTACCATAATATGCTCTATACCTTACATACTGTGTTTCTATTCTCTAAAAAATATATATTCCTATCATGTTTATATAACTTATTTGTTATACTATGTTCATGATATACATTTTATATACAAGAGGGAATACTACCCTTACTCTGTTACTTGAATAAATGTATTACCTTCTAAAATTTGGCTAGTTGCCTTTTTCACTTATAAAATAGTTTTAATTGAAATGTATTCATTTAACCCCGGGTATACAGAGGCATTCAATTTGATTTGCCACCTTGTTTCTTTTTCTAATAGTTTCTCCTTTAAATTCCCTCCCCTGGGGTTAACCTTTACTTGTTCTAAAATACCAAACTTGAATTTTCTACACTCTTTACTGGCCATACAATGTCTCCATAAGGCGTTGTTTTCATCCTGCTTCCTTATTCTATAGTAGTGCTCATAAATTCTATTTTTTAACAACCTAGATGTCATCCCTACATAGTAACATGGACATGTTGAACACAAGGCTAAATATATGACATTCTTAGTTCTACAATTCCCCTTAATAAACCTAACTGTAGTTTTCTGGATGTTATCCAATGTCACACTACTAACCTCCATGATAAACTGACACTGGTTGCAAGATCCACACTTGGTGGTACAACCCTCTCTCTTACGATGATCACCTATCATATTTTTTAACCTGCTTTTCAAATTTTGTCCATTTCTATAAACAAATGAAGGTCTAGGGCCTAATATTTTATAAATGTCATCATCCGTTTCTATTATGTTCCAGTTTTTCGCTATTATATCTTTATATTTGCTAACTGAGGGCGCATATTGTATGACACAAGCTCTCCTATATTCAGTATTCACTTTATTCCTATTTCCTATTCCATCATTATTACCCAATATGGGTTTGTATTTTTTACCCCACTCTTGTTTAACATATTTTACTGTGTCACACACCATCCAGTCAGGGTACCCTCTGTCAATAAACATTGCGGCTATATAATTTAATTCCTCTATTACATCCTCATAACTAGATGTCATCCTAGCTAATGCATTGCCCTTTAATAATACTTTTCTTCTGATACTGGGGGTGGCAACTATTGTACTCAAGATAATCGTTACTAAAAGTATCCTTCCTATATAGGTTGGACTTAAACTTCTTTCTCTCGATAGTTATTTTAGTGTCCAAGTATGCTATGCTTTTTCTATTCATGTTTGTTGTAAACCTTAAATATTCATTTCTACTGTTCAGGTACTTGGTAAATTCATGTAGGAGTTCCTCACTACCTTCCCATATAAAGAACACGTCATCCAAAAATCTGAGATAACTTTTTATGTTTGTTCCATTCCGTTCCCAAGATATATTCTTCTTCCCAATTCAGTAAAAACAAATTTGCAAACATGGGGGCACAGGCCACCCCCATAGCTACCCCCTTATTTTGCCTGTAATATTCACCTTGAAACATAATGAAATTGTTCTTCAAAACTACTTCCATAAATACCATGATGACACTTATTCTGTCCCAAGTTAATCTACTATATTTGCACATACTTTCTTCAAATCTTTTAAGTCCCTCATCCTGAGGTATACATGAGAATAGGTCGACTATATCAATTGTTACCAGAAGGCAATTGTCACTTATAAGTTCATCTTTGAGTCTAGTAAGAAAATCCCAGGAATCCTTGACTATATGGGGAATGTAGGAATATATCCCTTTTAACCATCCGTCAACTACTTTCCCCATTTCAAAAGTTTTGGAATTACTTCCAGATATAATGGGTCGAAACGGAGGTTCCTGGATGTTTTTATGGATCTTGGGTATGCCTACTATGGTTCCTAAAATAGGATACTCTATTTTAACATAATTATACATAGTCATATCTATTCTACTATCTATTAATAAATCCTCTAAAATTAAATTAATTTTGTGATATGCTATGTTGACTTCATTCAGTGAGGTGGCTATATAGTTCCCTGAATTTAACAATATATTCATTATTTTATTATTGTAATCCTCTGTATAATATAGCACAACCCCACCACCCTTGTCAGGCTTCATTATTCGAATTTTATTGTCCATTTGTAGTTCCTGCAAGATCTTTACTTCATTCTTGGTGAGATTTGTTATATAAGATTTTTTATTCTTAAAACTATTATACAATTCCTTTAATACCATCCTTTCATAAGTGGCTAATACATTGTTTAATGGAGGGGTGTACTTACTGGGTTTCTTAAAAATATCCACACTTGTTATTTCTTTCCCTCTAAAATGTACAGCTAAATTTAACTTTCTTAAATATTTTTTAAAATCTATCACATAATTAACTAAATTACCACAGTTATTCGGTATATACTTCATACCCTTAGAGAGTAAACTAAACATGTCCTTGTTCACATTCAAACTAGTGTAATTGTAGATGCTGAATTCTTTCCATCTATAATGAATGTTGCTATGTTTGATTATTTCTTCTTCATTATTTCGTGCTGTCCTAACAATTGGCATTAACATGTTCTGTTGTATTGTGGATGTCTTTTGTTGAACCCTATCTCTCTTTCCTGTACAGGGTCCCTTAACAAATCCTCCTCTAAAAAATAATGATTTCTTTCTTTTCCCCTCCTTATGTTATTGTACTTAGCTGACCCACCTTTACTTTGATACCCTCTATTTACTTTATACATTTCTCCGATATTTTCTGTTCTATCCTTTTTAGACTCAAAATTATAAGCAACACCTTTTTCATACTGCATTATGTCACATTTTAATTTTTTACACTTTCTATCCATTTGCATATTTATCTGTTTTTCCACCCAAGTAAATTGTGCATTAAAACTAGATAAATTCTCTTCAAATAATAAATCTGAAGTAATTATATGGTCCAACTCTTCTATTTCAGTCATTAATACACAAATTCTTTTGTCATTACAAGCTATTAAATACTTCATAAAAGTGTAACCAAAATTATCAAACATTTCACAACATTCTGTTAAATGCTCATGTTCCATTTGTATACCCATGGGTCTCTTAAAGAATCTAAGCCCCATTGGGACCACCTTTACATCAATGCACCTTTTTAAATAAGCATTATCAAGCTGTAAAGTCTTTAACATTTTTAATTTCTTACCAAACTGAAATATATAGTCTTTTAACATCATATCTTCATTGTCCTTGCATTCATTACCCCTGTTGGAATAATGACGCTGGTTACTCTGCTCAAAATTGAAATTGCTGTCCAAAAAATTGTCTAATGTAAATCGCTTGTCATTTATAACAAACGCTGGCTGTTTGTTGTTCACAGTACCTTTGTTTCCTTTGCTTTGCGCAGTCATGGCGTAAGTCCGCTTTGGTACAGTTCTTTTGGGTCTAGCCCCAGAGATGTTGTACTGGTCGTCCTCCGATCTAACCGTCTCATTCCGCCCTGTTCTTGCTTCCCCCGAGCTATTGGTAGATCCATTAGAGGCCCGTCTTCTTCCTACACCTCTGACTACTTGCGCATTTGGTATCGTACCCGCTGTACTTGCGGTTTCCTGTTCCCTCTGATGTAACATCCGGTTCTGTGTTTCTCCGCTCACAAGCCTGGAATTGGTTTGTGTGACAAGCTCGATTAATCGGGTTAACTCACCCTTCATAATGGCCATTTCGGACTGTAACCGTTGAATATCGTCCCTTCTCGGAGAGAAGATGGAAGGAAATTCGTCAAGGGAATCCATGGATGTAAAGGTGGTCCCAATGGGGCTTAGATTCTTTAAGAGACCCATGGGTATACAAATGGAACATGAGCAGTTAACAGAATGTTGTGAAATGTTTGATAATTTTGGTTACACTTTTATGAAGTATTTAATAGCTTGTAATGACAAAAGAATTTGTGTATTAATGACTGAAATAGAAGAGTTGGACCATATAATTACTTCAGATTTATTATTTGAAGAGAATTTATCTAGTTTTAATGCACAATTCACTTGGGTGGAAAAACAGATAAATATGCAAATGGATAGAAAGTGTAAAAAATTAAAACGTGACATAATGCAGTATGAAAAAAGTGTTGCTTATAATTTTGAGTCTAAAAAGGATAGAACAGAATATACTGGAGAAATGTATAAAGTAAATAGAGGGTATCAAAGTAAAGGTGGGTCAGCTAAGTATAATAACATAAGGAGGGGAAAAGAAACAAATCATTATTTTTTAGAGGAGGATTTGTTAAGGGACCCTGTACAGGAAAGAGAGATAGGGTTCAACAAAAGACATCCACAATACAACAGAACATGTTAATGCCAATTGTTAGGACAGCACGAAATAATGAAGAAGAAATAATCAAACATAGCAACATTCATTATAGATGGAAAGAATTCAGCATCTACAATTACACTAGTTTGAATGTGAACAAGGACATGTTTAGTTTACTCTCTAAGGGTATGAAGTATATACCGAATAACTGTGGTAATTTAGTTAATTATGTGATAGATTTTAAAAAATATTTAAGAAAGTTAAATTTAGCTGTACATTTTAGAGGGAAAGAAATAACAAGTGTGGATATTTTTAAGAAACCCAGTAAGTACACCCCTCCATTAAACAATGTATTAGCCACTTATGAAAGGATGGTATTAAAGGAATTGTATAATAGTTTTAAGAACAAAAAATCTAATATTACAAATCTCACCAAGAAGGAAGTAAAGATCTTGCAGGAACTACAAATGGACAATAAAATTCGAATAATGAAGCCTGACAAGGGCGCTATATTATACAGAGGATTACAATAATAAAATAATGAATATATTGTTAAATTCAGGGAACTATATAGCCACCTCACTGAATGAAGTCAACATAGCATATCACAAAATTAATTTAATTTTAGAGGATTTATTAATAGATAGTAGAATAGATATGACTATGTATAATTATGTTAAAATAGAGTATCCTATTTTAGGAACCATAGTAGGCATACCCAAGATCCATAAAAACATCCAGGAACCTCCGTTTCGACCCATTATATCTGGAAGTAATTCCAAAACTTTTGAAATGGGGAAAGTAGTTGACGGATGGTTAAAAGGGATATATTCCTACATTCCCCATATAGTCAAGGATTCCTGGGATTTTCTTACTAGACTCAAAGATGAATTTATAAGTGACAATTGCCTTTTGGTAACAATTGATATAGTCGACCTATTCTCATGTATACCTCAGGATGAGGGACTTAAAAGATTTGAAGAAAGTATGTGCAAATATAGTAGATTAACTTGGGACAGAATAAGTGTCATCATGGTATTTATGGAAGTAGTTTTGAAGAACAATTTCATTATATTTCAAGGTGAATATTACAGGCAAAATAAGGGGGTAGCTATGAGCGGCCCCATGTTTGCAAATTTGTTTTTACTGAATTGGGAAGAAGAATATATCTTGGGAACGGAATGGAACAAACATATAAAAAGTTATCTCAGATTTTTGGATGACGTGTTCTTTATATGGGAAGGTAGTGAGGAACTCCTACATGAATTTACCAAGTACCTGAACAGTAGAAATGAATATTTAAGATTTACAACAAACATGAATAGAAAAAGCATAGCATACTTGGACACTAAAATAACTATCGAGAGAAAGAAGTTTAAGTCCAACCTATATAGGAAGGATACTTTTAGTAACGATTATCTTGAGTACAATAGTTGCCACCCCCAGTATCAGAAGAAAAGTATTATTAAAGGGCAATGCATTAGGGCGGCTAGGATGACATCTAGTTATGAGGATGTAATAGAGGAATTAAATTATATAGCCGCAATGTTTATTGACAGAGGGTACCCTGACTGGATGGTGTGTGACACAGTAAAATATGTTAAACAAGAGTGGGGTAAAAAATACAAACCCATATTGGGTAATAATGATGGAATAGGAAATAGGAATAAAGTGAATACTGAATATAGGAGAGCTTGTGTCATACAATATGCGACCTCAGTTAGCAAATATAAAGATATAATAGCAAAAAACTGGAACATAATAGAAATGGACGATGACATTTATAAAATATTAGGCCCTAGACCTTCATTTGTTTATAGAAATGGACAAAATTTGAAAAGCAGGTTAAAAAATATGATAGGTGATCATCGTAAGAGAGAGGGTTGTACCACCAAGTGTGGATCTTGCAACCAGTGTCAGTTTATCATGGAGGTTAGTAGTGTGACATTGGATAACATCCAGAAAACTACAGTTAGGTTTATTAAGGGGAATTGTAGAACTAAGAATGTCATATATTTAGCCTTGTGTTCAACATGTCCATGTTACTATGTAGGGATGACATCTAGGTTGTTAAAAAATAGAATTTATGAGCACTACTATAGAATAAGGAAGCAGGATGAAAACAACGCCTTATGGAGACATTGTATGGCCAGTAAAGAGTGTAGAAAATTCAAGTTTGGTATTTTAGAACAAGTAAAGGTTAACCCCAGGGGAGGGAATTTAAAGGAGAAACTATTAGAAAAAGAAACAAGGTGGCAAATCAAATTGAATGCCTCCGTCCACCCGGGTTAAATGAATACATTTCAATTAAAACTATTTTATAAGTGAAAAAGGCAACTAGCCAAATTTTAGAAGGTAATACATTTATTCAAGTAACAGAGTAAGGGTAGTATTCCCACTAGTATACAAAATGTATATCATGAACATAGTATAACAAATAAGTTATATAAACATGATAGGAATATATATTCTTTAGAGAATAGAAATACAGTATGTAAGGTATAGAGTATATTATGGTAATTATATTCATGAATTTAAGACAGTTTTTAAAGTATTTATCAGTAATTTTAAGTATTATAAATTTTAAAATAATATTACATACATTGAATGGCATATTGAGGGAATCGAGCACTGTGCACTTTAAGAATCTGATGAGCAAATTATAATGTTTAATCACATGATTTTTAATGAGTTGTTAATTGTTGAATTGATATGCATATATAAAGGAGTTAGATACATTGTGTAGTGGTTCTGATGAAATCTACGGTGTTAGATGAAAGCGCTTAACCACATGTCGTGTTATATGTGATAACAGTGTGAATTAAAGAGAGAATTTTCTATATTTCGTGCCAGTGCAGTGTTTTTATACTGGGACTTGAATTAGCCTCTACGGGGGCTTGCATTCATTATTTGGTGGCCAGTCCAGTACTTCATATCCAGTTATTAATGTCAAAATATGCATTGATCCACAAAGCTTTATCAACTGGATAAAGAGTGAGGATTATCCAGTTCAACCTGCTGAAAATATAGTAGTCAATATGCCCAGTGCAAGATTCTTTTTAGTGCTTGATATAAAACAAGGATTTTGTCAGATTAAGCTGAACGAAGCCATATCTAAACTTTGCACTTAAATGCCATTACAATATTATAGGTTCCTGAGAAGACATTTTGATTCGTAATGGTCATCACCTCAGTGGAAATTATACCAAACAACCCATGGCTTCCCTGTGTGAGAACACCTCAGGACTAACAAATTCCATCAAAGCTTGGGTTATTGGGAGAGAAAGTGACCTTAAAACAGCTGTTATTACAGGTTTTTATCAAATCTTTAAGAAACTAGCCAGACTAACAGCTGTTGATCAGATCCATTTGTACTAAGCCATGATCATTAACATTTGTCAGATCTTATCAGGCTGTAAATATTGCCACACAGCCTTTTGCTATTATGCATTGAGCTGTTATGACACTTTTTGGACCCTTGTACTGTTTGTGCTCAGATCTTAAGGTAACAAGCCATAGCTTTTTGCTAGTATAAACAGCCTTTTGAACAGCTTTTGAAAAAAATGTTTCTAGTCTGTCTAGAATTTAGCTGTTACAACAGCTGTTGGAGATAAGAATTCTGTTTTTCTAAGCAATGGCTGAAATTCCCTTAAAAGTCTTATATTGTTTCATAATGATTTTTCAGCTAAAGAAAGGCTCTTACTCTTCAAATTTTCAGTAGTGAGCACTTTTATCATAAGACATCAACAGAATACCAGTGACTCTGTTCCATGCCAATGACTGTACCATTATCTGTAGTGATGCTTAATAACATGTAGTGCATGGACCACTGTGATTATGCTCCGATATTCAAAAAAAGATAAATGAGTTAGACACCAAAGTGGCAAATGATCCGACCTTAACAATTGTTAAGCACCCCCTGCTTAAGTTGTTAAGGTCAGGTCTAGTGCTCAGCATGTACTGACCATCAAAAGACAGCAGCAAAACACAAACACTCGTTTCTGCCCGCTGTCCATGCCAGTAGAATGCCCCTAGAATAACATGATGTATAAGTAAGCATTTTCTGAAGTATATAATCCCTGAAATTCAATTGTATGTCATTTAGCGACTTCAATCCTTGGTGGTTTGTTTGAAAACCACAGATGTTATGAGGAACACACCAAATTATGAAACAGTAATCTGGACTTTCTAGGAACATCTGAACTGTTGAGAGGAATAGATGCAACAGACAATGTTACACTGCCTTTCTGACAGCTTTGAAAACCGATGCAACACTTAGTGATTTTCCCCCTGTAACTAGTAGTTCAGGGAGTAGATAAAGCTGATCATAACCTTTAATTACGTGCTCTTAACATGGATGCCAATAGTCACCTTATGAGCTGTGCTCAAGAGGAGAATGTTTTTGGCATCCATGTGTGAAACATATAGTAACCAGGTTATGATCAGCAACTCGATTATAATCCTCGATGTTATGGGCGTCTCACTGAAAAATATTAAGATATTAGGGCAGTACATAGTATACAAATGTTTAATAGTATTAAAAGAGTTACGGTATCATAGTTAAAAGTGATGTGTATAATTTTGTGTGTATGAATGAGTTGATAATCCTCATAAAAATGAAAGTCACATTCAATGTATTTGAGTAATGTAATATATCTTTAAGAAGAATTATGGTTGAATTATTACAAATTTGGGGGGGGGGTCAGTACATCCATACCTCTCAACTGTTCAGATTTTCGTGGGATGTCCAGATTTTTCCCTCATACTTTTGGTATGTTCCTCATAAAATTTGTGGTGTTCTGGATTTTTGAGGAAAATCAGTGAGGACTGAATTCAATAAATAATGTCAGGTATTTGAGTTTCAGACTTCATATACCTCAAAATGCATGGTAACACAAGACCTTTTATCCTAGCTACTTTTTAAAAGTTTATAAGAGCAATATTTAAAATGTCTCTCTATTTTTGGGGGCTTTGTACCCCATTATTTTTGCTAAGAGGTTGAGAGCTATGAGTATCCCCCTGGACTACAAGTAACTCCTCTGTGTACTGCTTTAGTCAAATGTCCTGAAATGATGTTTTTAATAAGCTTTCATTATGATCTGATGCAAATAATGTTTAAAAAATTATACTTCTAAAGGTTTTTAAACTGTCGCTTCATATGGCATCGCCTGCAAAGTTTGTGCTATTCAGTAACCAAGCCTTTGACAGACTCTGATGTCTTATTTGACAATCTGCAATATCTAAAACATGTTTGTTTTTTTGCATCGTTAATAGTTTCTTTACACCGTTCTTAGTAAAATTCTGTTGCAGTCTTCACATCTCTGGTCGCTGTTTTCTCTCATATATTTTTCACCTACTGGAGGGTAAGATCTTCCTCTGAATGTGGTATTATCTGTATAATGTATGACACATCCCATACAAAAATTTGTCTCTTAATCCATGAGTCCCTCTGCAAATTTATAGTTCTACTCTAGTCTATGCAACTTGTACTCTAAAATAATTAATATGACACATTTAATCTATTTTATGAAGTCTGAAATATTCTGCTGTCATCTATGGCTTAGTTTTATTGCCATCTCATGGGTCTTGCCCAGTGGTTCCCATTCCTTCGCCCTAATGATTGACTGATTTCAACACTGGAGTGGAAGCCAGGTACCTTTTGAGGTGGATGACAGTCGTAGAGCCCATTTATTCCTGGACTGGAGGGCCTCATCAGCTCATTCTTTCCACAGAGGGACAGGAGTAAAGGGGGAGGGAGCAGGCCAATCTTCTGGATGAGGCAGACTTCTCTTTCTTCAGAGTTCGTAAGCATTGTGGCAGCTCTCATGAGCTCCACTATCTCCTACCTATAACAGAAGGCATTCATGCCTTCACCCATATCTTCAGCAGCTTAGTGCTCTATACATTTCGGAGCAGCATGTGTTGAGTAGGCCTATTCTTGACAGACGCAATACCTGGTGTGTCCTCTAGGTGACAGTCAACTGGCAAGACATAGCCCCCTCCTTCTCCCCAGGATGAGCGATCCAGCAATGCTGCTCACTCACATATTCCCTGGCTTATCCTGTCCAGCACCTATGCCACTAACTGAACAAGTTTTTGGTTTAAATGCTGCTATTCTATGAAATATATACAATTTCTTTTAGCAAATAGACTATCATTTGCCATGTAATAAAGTTGTGATTTACAGTATAAATTGTTCAGCCATCCTTGCTACCATCAAATGCATTAAAAGCCAGTCTTGTTACTGACTCTTATCATGTCATACTGTTCTTTATGCTCTTTTCTTTACATACTTACTAAAACTGTAAGCAGTACTTACTACCTTTGTAAAATTATTTTAAACTGTAACTTTTGTCCTGCATAACCTGCTAACTACTTGGGAACTAACTTCTAAATATATCTGTCTGAACCCTTGTAAATATTACTCAAACTGTACCTTAGTCCTACAATGCCTGATTAACTGTTGTTAACAAAGTAATGAATAACTCTACTTGTAAATAAGTTTTTCTCTATTAACTGTTTTGTATATTTCTCATTGTATAAAAATCTTAATTGTGGAGCTTTTCTCCCCGGGACTCCACTGAAAATGGACCTGGTCCAGCTGGATTTTTCCCCGTTAACAAATGTAAAATAAATAAAAATAAATAATTGTTCTGTTTTATAATTAAATTGACATACACCTGTGCTGCTTCAGGTTACTGCTATGTCACCTCCTAAGTGTAAGCCTTTATTCATATCGCATATAAAATGCATTTTATTAGACTACATTCTCATATCAAAAATACTGAGTAGCCACTTTTGTTCATTCAATCTGTCATTATCCTCATACTTCTCAACTGAACAGATTTTTCACAGAATATTCTGATTTTTGACTCACATTTTTGTCTGCTTCTCATAAAATTATGTTTTTTAGGCAAATCATTTGCTAAATCAAGGAATAAAGTCAAAAAATAATGACAGACATTTAAGATTCAGACTTCATACCCCACAGAAAATTTATGGCAATGCAAATCCTGTTATTCCACCAACTTTCTAAGTCTGTAAGAGCAGTATTTAAAAAATGTCCCTATTTTTGGGCCTATGTCCCCATTATTTATTGTTTTGCCCAGATTTTTTGCTCTAATAGGTTGAGAGGTACAATTATTCTTGTATTGTTGCAAACTTTTTATCACTGAAATAAATGTTTCCTCTGTGATAGCATATATGCATTTGCAAGGCTGGTGTGTAATATGAAAATTCCTTTCATTTGCTCAAATTGCCACAAATAACTTGAAATACTTTTGTATGAATCAGAGTTCAGTATTATTTGAAATTTGTTTAGTCCTGGCTTGATGCAAGTAATGATGTCCATTTTTACTTTGAATCACTGATTGCTTCTTTTAATTTTCTTACAAGATCATAAATAACTTGTAATTTTCTATAGAACTTCATTAATGGGTAATATGTGAAAATTACTCTGCCTTTTTTTGTTTTGTTTACAGTTTATAAAATCGAATTTCCTCACTTTGAAACATTGTTGACTCCTTTTCATGTTGTTTAAGTAATAATAATTCACATGAAATACTTCTGAGAAAAATCATGTGCAGGAAATAGTGAAAAGGATTGTTTCTTTCCTACCACTGGTTCACCAAAACTTACCTAAAGTGCCCAGCATGAGTCATATGTCTCATGATTAAAAAGGCCCTTGTCCCACCCTCTTTGCTATTCAGAAACATGTTAACCACATTGAGGTAAGACCTCATTATGGGCCACATTGCATTTCACCGAATCTCATTTCCTACCACAATGTGCAGATCACAGTAAAAAGCTGCTTGTGTAGGCAGTGGCATTCTCCCCCCATCCCCCATCAAGCACCCACACAAGGTACTTCAATCTGTCTCATTGTGTTTGCCCTTATTCATTTTCAGACACCTTGCCCCTCTGCAGTGCCAACAGTATTGTAGTTTACAATTAATCCACTTACTCATTGAATGGAACAGTTCCAGCTTTCGTTTTACCCAATACATATTATATATAAGCTAACGGTATACTGAATATTCTAGAACTCAACTACTCATTTATTCCATATAACCAGAAACTGTACCATATTTAACTTCAGTGGATGCTGCTAGCTGCAATGTTTACAGCCCATTTTCAAAATGCTGGGATAGTGTAATGTAAAGCTTCTGTTGTAGTGTTCACAGTATCCTGACAGCTTTGCGAAAGCAAATCCCAGAAATAGTTGTGAGGAGGGTGGAGTATGAAGAGGCATGAGAGATAACACTCTGAAATCACTGCTCCAAACATTAAGCACAGATAATGGGAGTTTGAAATAGATTATGAAAATGCACCACATTATCTATTTTTGGGCTTACTTATACTTCTCCAAGACTCAGTTTCCAATGAATGCATTCCCCAAGCCCAACTCAGCAATGCTGAACTTGCTAATTACTGTTTTCAGCAGGAAATCACTGTTGGTGGATGGCATTTTCTAAGTATGTACTGGCAGTGATTCTATTGGGAATTTTCAAAGTATGCACTGGCAGACATTCCATTGGGCATTTTCAAAGTATGCACCGACAGTGCTTCTACTGGACATTTTCTAAGTATGCGCTGGTAATGACTCCATTGGGTATTTTCTATGTACGCACTGGCAGCGATTCCATTGCACATTTTCTAAGTATGCATGGGCAGTGATTCCATTGCACATTTTCTAAGTATGCACTGGCAGTGATTCCACTGGGCATTTTCTATGTACGCACTGGCAGCGATTCCATTGGGTATTTTCAAAGTATGCATGGGCAGTGATTCCATTGCGCATTTTCTAAGTATGCATGGGCAGAGATTCCATTGGGCATTTTCTATGTACATACTGGCAGTGATTCCATTGGGCATTTTCTATGTACATACTGACAGTGATTCCATTGGGCATTTTCTAAGTATGCACTGGCAGTGATTCCATTGGGCATTTTCTAAGTATGCACTGGCAGTGAATTCCATTGCGCATTTTCTAAATATGCATGGACAGTGATTCCATTGCGCTTTTTCTAAGTATGGACTGGCAGTGATTCCATTGTGAATTTTCTAAGTATGCACTGGCAGTGATTCCACTGGGCATTTTCTATGTATGCACTGGCAGTGATTCCATTAGGCATTTTCTAAGTATGCGCTGGCAGTGATTCCATTGGGCATTTTCTATGTATGCACTGGCAGTGATTCCATTGGGCATTTTCTAAGTATGCATGGGCCGAGATTCCATTGGGCATTTTCTATGTACGCACTGGCAGTGATTCCATTGGGCATTTTCTAAGTATGCACTGGCAGGGATTCCACTGGTCATTTTCTAAGTATGCACTGGCAGTGATTCCATTGGGCATTTTCTATGTATGCACTGGCAGTGATTCCATTGTGCATTTTCTATGTACGCACTGGCAGTGATTCCATTGCACATTTTCTAAGTATGCATGGGCAAAGGTTCCACTGGGCATTTTCTATGTATGTACTGGCAGTGATTCCATTCAGCATTTTCTAAGTATGCACTGGCAGTGATTCCATTGGGCATTTTCTAAGTATGCACTGGCAGTGATTCCACTGGGCATTTTCTATGTACGCATTGGCAGTGAATCCACTGGGCATTTTCTAAGTATGCACTAGCAGTGATTCCATTAATTTTGGAGACTTCTTCCTTCTTCATGTTTATGTAACCACTGTGTTTGCAAATATAAATCCAGTGGGTGGGGAGGGCTTTACGCCCACACAGGGGGTGTGTGTGTGCCGGGGGCCAACACTTACTTTTGTGGTTCTCTAGAAGGTTGAATCCCAAGCAGCTTAACTTAGTGAGATGAATCTTCAGTGAGTTAAATCATAGGGCTTATTATTTGTAGCCTACTAGTGGTATATTCTGACACATCTCAGGTCTAAAACTGTAGTTGCATCTGAACAGTGCAGCACAAAGAGAGCTGACTGGTGGACGTCACACGGCAGTGTGGTACAGCCACCAGTGGAGTACTTAATAACTGAGGACAACAGTACCACATTCACAACTGGTGGCAAATGCAGACTGACATTCACATGGTGTAGTGGCAGAAGACAATACAACATGGAATAATTGCTGTACCTTAAGTAGATTTATGAATCACCAAAAAACAGTGGCTTACAGACAATAGGACAATACCTGGGTGTTAAATTCTAGGGTTGCTACCTACTTGTCAATTTTCCAGACTATGCTAACAATGATTTAATAGCCTGGAAATCATTTTACATATTCTGATTTTCTGTCAGTGCAATCCAGTGACTGAAGGAGCCAATAGGGAGGGTGGGAATGAGTGTCTGTTTTCAACTCACAGGTCTCTCATTCTGACAAGGCATGTGGCCTGACCTGCAACTATACTAACACCCAGAGGTAGGGTAATGTTAAAGCAGGATGTGTAAAGGAAGGTCTGTGTGCATGGTACTGCAACACAGCGTGCAAGTGCTGCAGACAGCATGAGTGTGGAAGAAGGCATGTGCTGTATGCTAGCATTGTAGGTGCCCTCTTAACTGTATCTTAAGCTACATGGGGTAGGATTTAGGAGCCAAATCCTCTGTACTCTTTGTAGGATGATGGCTACAATCACTGGTTCTTATCTTCATCCTCTGCTATCCTCAAACACAGGGAGGGAGAAACAAATTGGCCAGTAGAGGAATGGATTAGATGGTTTACAGGGTTTACCAAAGTTGTAAGTGAAGGTTTGACGACCACTGGATGTTAAAATTTGGTTGGCTGAATCCATGTTGTTGAACTTTCATTTGTGTGAGTCCAATTTAGCCAATGCACTGTGGATTCACACATATGTGGTCAACGTTATGACAAGAGATTGCGGTACAGTACAGAGAAGGAAATTTGCCCTTTTTCCCCACTGTACTGCGATCTCAGAGTTGGAATAAGTAATATGTAGGGGGGCTTGCCCCCCTGTATAATAGTTATGTCATGTGATGTGTAGTGTCTGACTGCAGTCTATGGATGTCGAGAAAGGTCGAATTTGCTTAAGGAAGTGTGTTTGAGACATTCTGTTTTGAACATGTGCATCGATATTTCAGGTAGGAATTTATTTTGAATGTCAAGTATTTGATAGTAAACTGATTAACAGACATTCAAGGGGGGGAATGGGGGGACATGAGTGTAGATCATTGAATTTATTGTTCCTATTCAGCCACTGTAGCTAGACAGCACGAGCATATAAGTACTGAGCATGTGCAAGAACAGTGCAGCTTTCTACAGCCAGCCCGAGTAAATGTAGTCATGAATGGCGATGTACATGCAAGTGTGTTTGAAGTAATGTGTGAATTAGTTAGCTTAAATACTTGTTCTTATTACAGTTACTGACATGTTTATGTACAATAAATATCTTGAACCCTTACACCGCTTCATCGTCTCTTTTAAATGTATGAGACAAGTGATAATGAGGATAGTTTGACTGTTTTTTCACCAGATGAGAGCCGTGTGACAGAGATATCTCTGAAATCCTTTTTCAGAGGACAGGAACTGTTGCCTGCCCTTTCTTCACTGTTGTACAACCTCAGAATTGGTGTATTTCAGTTGGGGAGAGTCCTCTCCGCATTGGGGGGGGGGTGCAAGGGATCTTGTCCTCCTGTTCACTGAAAGTGGCTTTCTGCAAATATTTTTTATACTATTGTCTGTCAGTGAAATGTCATGTGATAAATAATAATAATTTCAAATAAGATGCAGGAAAAAAAGAAAGAAAAAGCATGGATGCATATAAAAGCACCAGACATCAATCACTGATACTAGAATCCTCAGCAGCAGTATTTGTTATGAATGTAATGCTTTCCTTCCTTCCTTTTGCTTTGAGATGGGATATATAAAGCTGACTTCAATAACTGCTTCAGAAGATTAAATTACATGTAAATTCACCGGAAAGGTTCATAAATAAGCCTCGTGCATAAGAAAAAAATGAAATAACTGAAAAGGCATGTGAATCACTGTGGAAGCAGAAAAACGGATCACCATCATTCATTTAATCCACTTTAATTACTGAGGCCCACTGGGCCTAAAGGGTTTTCTTTTCCATTTTGGGTCACACAGAACTAGTTACGAATGGCAGCACTGCTGAGAAAGTTGCTCGATGAAACAGCTGGGATACAATGATCATTTTAAGTGGTTAACAGTTCTGGGGTACATATCATTTAAATTTATTTTAGGGCATTGTGTGTTAACAGGCAGTTGGTAATGGCAAGAGAAACTTTTAAGTGTTATGCTGCTTACAATTGTGGTTATGTGTGATGAATGTATAGCAACTTAAGATGTGCTGGTTCTAGCTATCCCTTCTTCAAAGAGAGAAGCTACTGTTAGGCCAGTCAAACATACAGACTGGGAGAACAAGGTGTGTGTCTCTTTTTGGCAGCTGCTGGAAAAAAACTTTGCTTGATTCACTCAGAGTTCACTTCTGTTGGATTCAAGGGGCGTAACAAACTGCAGGTGGTCTAGAATACAGAAATGTCGAAAGGAAGGGCCTATTGCTGCTTGAATTTAAATATTTGCAAGATATGTGTAACAGTCTTTAATTTACAGTAGTTTTTAAAATAATTCACTAGATTTAATGTTTGGAAGATAAGTGGCATACTGAATCAAGTGTTTTTCAATGGCAGTGCCGGAGGTAAGATTAGGTTGCAAGGTATCCAAGTCATTGATAAAGTACTGACATCCTAAAAATACACCAGAAAGTAACTATACTTATTGGAATAGTTTCATAGATATGTACTAGGCTAATGACCTGCGTGGCCTTTTTAAGCCTAGCCAAGCATCCCAGATGCCTGACAAGTTCTGGTTCCCTTGGTTAAGTGTAAGCAGGAGCTAGGGAGATGAAACATTTACAGGCTGCCTGTGTCCATTAGAGAAATAGGTGCTAAAGTAGGGATGAATTTCCTGTTTTTGAGTTAGGGAGGAACCCTCCTTGACATGGCTGGGGAGCCTGTTCCAGCGAAGGGGTAGTCTCTGGGATACATACCTGTGTCTACAGCAGGTCCTGTTTATATCACAGACAAGGTTTGAGTCTTTAAAATGGGGAATTCTGGTGCTGTTTGCTTTGTGGATATGCAGGAGGTTCATCAGAGTGTGGTATGACAATGCCCTGCAAGCCAGGCATAGATCTCCCCTCAACAGCCTGTAGGAGACAGAATATAGGGATAAGGCTTTGAGACAGACTGCATAGGACATGTTACTTATGCCCTTTTCTTTTAGTGAGGAACCTCAGTGGATGTTCCAGTTGTTGGATGTGCCTGGTTAGGTACATACCAAAGAGGGCATTGCACTTATTTGGACCTCCCTTGTTTCAAGAATGAGTGCCTCAAGGAAAGCTGACCTTGCCACTTGAGAACAGCTGTTTGAGTCTATTAGCATAATTTATATGAAAGCACTACTCTATAATGTTTAATTACTTGTGTGTACGTTACTATTACAGTTGAGATGCGAGCAAGCCTACAAGCACAGGCAAAATGAATATACTAACATCCACATATACTGACAGGAGAAAAAAAACAAGTGATTTTACAAAGCAACATTTGAAATGAAGTTAAGCATTGTGAATAACTACAGAGTTCAATATAAGCAGCCAATGTAGTTTTCCGTTGCACAGAGAAACATAGCATTAATTATTCAGATTTTCATCAATTTAAATATTTTAGTTTTGTCTCAATTAAATATTCAAAGAAACAAGCTTTCGATAAATATTTTAAGCATACAACATAAAGTTGAATTTCTTTGCAAAATATAATTTTTATGAACCAACATTCTCGCTCTCTCATTCTCTTTCGTATCTGTGTCTCTAGCTTGCAGAAATAGTAAAGCACATTTTTCTAAGAAATGATGTTGCATGCTTCCTAAGAAAGTTTTAGCACATTTCGATTATACAAGCGACTCATACAACTTGGGTACTATTTGTGTGTTTATATTACCACATTCATATTATACTGGTGTTAAAATACAACTCATTTGTTACATGTCCATGATATCAAGAGAAAACGTTTTGTCATCTCTTGTCATCCCTCCGACATTTTGTTTAATAAATCTGTTTCACATGAGTTGAATGTACCCGTTATTCTACCCAAATGTATTTGAAAAGAAATGTTTCAAAAAGTGGACAAAATGCAAATAGCCTACTTCTTTGTTCCTTCCAAACACTGTTTTGCAAAACAACGTTTGGGAGAGTTTAAACTTACTTTCTAAAAATCAAAAACTACAGAGACAGATGGTTCCAAAAAGGTTATTTCAAATACTTGAGACTTGATTATCAGTAATTCAAACACAGTGAGATTTCTTAGTGTTTTTGAAGCAGGTTATGTATTTTTATCCACACAATCTCCTCTTATGGAAAAGAAAACAGCAACAGATCACACACACACACACACACACACACACACACACACACACACACACACACACACACACACACACACACACACACACACACTCTTTACTTCGTTTACAAGCTTGCACAAGTGATGTATACAAATGAACAAATATACAATCCTTCAGGGGCAGTCCCATTATTACTACTATATTCTTAATGAATCATAAATCATTTCCTCAAACTCTGGTATATACACAGCACATATGAATGTGAGAAGTGCCCAGTCTATAACTTTTCCTTTAGAATATTTGTGTTTTAGTCCCCACAATGTTGGAAATAAATAAGGGAGGTAGTATAACTTCAATGTTTTCCTTTGACAGCCACAGCAATGTGTGTGGTGGGGTACTGCTGTAGACCTCTGGTTGTAGTATGTCCAGGATTTCCATATAGTAAATGCCACACTGTATAAAAACAATGATCAGAAACTAATACTGACTTCTCTAGATATAAAATGACTACAAATGGCTTACTGAGGTACACATATACTATTTTCCATTTCTGCAAAAAAGAACAGTCTCTGAAAGACATCGCTTTAAGTTTTTCTTACGTCTAGGTGTAGTGAACCTGGTGATTTGAAGCTTCCTTGCACTGGCAGCCACAGTTTTGTCTCCATATAATATATTTTCATAACTTATCAAATGGACTTCTAATCACTTTTTATTTTATGATCAGTCATGAGATCAATTAAGTCATTTTCACAGAACAGGGAAATAACTTAATAAAACCAATACATTCACAAAATACAGATCATCATTCATTTTTTAAGGAGGAGGAGAAATAGATGCAATGATTTCCAGTTAATCAAGGGTGTGTGGCGTTCATAATTGTTTGGTTAATACATGTAGC
Source organism: Protopterus annectens (assembly GCF_019279795.1). NCBI lineage: Eukaryota > Metazoa > Chordata > Ceratodontiformes > Protopteridae > Protopterus > Protopterus annectens. The sequence goes on along the minus strand of NC_056739.1, from coordinate 1,537,127,815 downwards.
GCAGTGCTGCATGGTTCTATTTGGTGTACTTGGTTCTTCAGCTTAATTTGAGTTGAAATGGGGGTTAAATGGTCACCCATTAAAATTGTGCATATTTAACAGTGGTTGTATCAACCATTGAACCTGCAACAAGAAGAAGTGCAAGACAATGTCTATGAAGTTCTTATCAAAGGACTCAAAAGACAAAAATAACTCATAAGGAATATCCAGGTCCAATCAGCACACTTAACTAATAGGATAACAAACCTAAGTGTTGCTGCTTCCAACTTGCAACAAGACAGCAGATGATAACAGAAGCAATGACTCACAGGTACTGCTAGGTAAAGTCCATTATCCTACAGCAGATTAAAAATGGCTTAACATACATATGTCATGCATGTGTCCTTCTTGTAAATAAGGAGGCAATGGAAACAAAGTGGTCTAGGCAACTACAAGCATTGTGAACTTGAAGTACAACCAGAGGTAAGTGCTACCTTTATCTTTAACTTTCCCTATCCTAATATCTGACCTACAATCTGACAGGACATGCACCAACAGGCTCTACTCCTAAAGATCTAACCAAAAAGGCTGAGAGGATCTGTAGATGCACCACCATGGCTTTGAGTCTAATATGAATCAATGAATATTTAGAAAATCAACTTTCAGTAATTCATATCTTCTTTACATTCACAATCACACATTGAGAATGAAAAGAAACATCATAAAGGGTTAGTTTGTTAAATTATCTACACTGGTTTACAATGAGCAAATATTTTGCAAATAAATTATGATTTTGAAGAAATTATTTTAGATAGAAGATATCCTACTTATTTGATTGATGAAATCATAGAGGAGGTGTACATAAAAAGAGAAGATTCTTTTGGTCACACTTTGGAAAAAAGTCCCTCATCAAAATAATAGTAAAGATGATGCATGCCAGCATGCTACGTGTCTACCATTTGCAATAGATAGTGTACAGGCACAAAACATTATTAGGACACACTGTAGCTTATTTCACTCCCATGAAGACATCACCAACAAAATTTTTGCAATTCCAAAGTTTACATTTAGAAATGGTGGTAACATTAAAAAGAGATTAAAGGGTAATAAACAAGTTTTTGGTACTAAACTCAAAGAAATGGGTATGTACAACTGTGCAGCCTGCAAATATTGCAGCTTTATTCACACTGGCAAGTTCATTATTGTGAGTGATGCTGTTTTTAAGAGAAAACATACACACAATTGTAATTCTACAGGTGTGATTTACATTGCAACATATTTGTTTTGCTCTGCTTTTTATATAGGCAAGGTAAAGAAAAACTTAAACACATAATTTACCAGCACTGGTTTGTATTAAGACCAAAGAAATCAGAAGAAGGCATTAGCTAAACATGTTGAGCAATGACAGAGTTTTGATAAGTTTGTCTTTTATGTGTTAGAAAAAAATTTGAAAAATGTAAAGGGAGTGATTGAGATAATCACCTGCTGAAGTAGGATTTACACTAACAACTTTTGCTGGGAGCAGGCAAACCACATAAAATCAATGATTTTATTTCTATTAGCAGTATTTAAAAATAAGCAGAATATTATGAGTTAAATTCTGTTTTATTGGTATAATGAATGTTATGTGACTTTTATGTGCTGTATTTAAGTATAAAAAGTCTACAATTAATATATACAGAAGCACTAAATTAAACGTGTCATTATTTCCAAGTAGTAGTAGAGTGATTTTGGTGTATTTCATTTAATTTTCTCTGCTTTGGCCCATTGAAGCTTTTTATTTGAAATTCTCCTTAGCTACTAGATACTCTTCTAGGTGGTGTAACTGGTTAACCATTACTTCTACTTTCTTGCAAGTTTCACTCTTGTGCTTCCTATTAGGCCTCATAGCATCTAATTCCTCCTGCAGATTTTCCTCTAGATTCCCAATGATTACTGACAGGCATTAAAAAAAAAACAGATCAAACATATCTGTCACAAGCATAATGCCCATAAGAATGAAGTAATACAATGATAATAGCAAGCAAACAACTCAGTTACTAAGGGCAGTAGAACTCAGCATGAGAAATGCTCTGAAAAACAACAACACTTGATAAGTAACTGTTCAGCAAATAAAGTATTAAAAAATACATTAACTGTCATGCTTCAGAGGCATGTCTGCAACTCGGAGTAAGTTAGTGTGATTTACGCCAGACACTTCACATAAATCAATGTGCACTGCAGAGATATAAAGACCTTCATCTACATCCTAGATCACACTGGACAAGGAAGCAAAGTCTGTGCTGCTCTAAAGCTAAACTTAGCCTTATTATAGGCTTGCAGAAATAAGCCCACATGCTCCTTTGTTGATACTTTCTCTTGTATCATCACTGCTATGCATTTTCCCATAATGTCACACATGTTTTAGTAGATTTCTGGCACTGTAACTTTTAACATTGTATTCTTTCCTTCCCTTTGTGAACTGAAACCACATGAGCCCACTTCTGGTTCTTTCACAAAATACCCAAAGACAGACAAACTGAAAATGAATTGTCAGCAATCTAAGAAGACTTTTCTCCATTTGTTCACATTGTATTTGGTATTTTTTTTTTATCACACCCAGGGATGTTTCTTGTTTAACACTGCATATTGCCTTGTTACAACAGTACTTTTTCTTTCCATGCTACTAGCCATTAAGACACCCTCCTGCTGACCTTCTTCCCATTTGTTCCCCTGCCTCTGAGGAATCCTATTTTTCACTTCAGTTTGCAGTTTTAAACATTGCATCCAGAAGACTTCCATCCTTGCTGGATTCACATACCTATTGGTACAAATCCCTTTTATTTACAAATGAAAGTCAGGAGCAGCTTATCTATATTCCTCAGGCAATGCTTCCCCAATCCATAATGTGTATGCCAATATCCCTGTTGCTACTAGCTTCACAAGAATTAATGTTTTCTCACAGTTCCCTGCTTATACATGGAGATCTGATGCTGTCTTCTTCATAGTTTGTATATGGTTACAAAGTTTGACACATAACTTAGTTTTTAAATAGTTATTATTAAACAGTTTATATTATATCCCTATAGTTTTTAAATAGTTATTAAACTTTATATTATACCCCTCTTTTTAAATAAGCAGTTTATATTATATCTCTAATTTCTTAAACACATTTCTCTTATGATCTGCAAATACTTGAGTACAGTATTCCCTACCATCTTGTCTCTCTCCTTTTGTAAGGCATTTCTTTATTAATTTAAGATATTTACAATATATACATTAAAAAGAAGAAATTCAGCATCACATACTGGTATGAAATATCCAAAAAAAAAAAAAAAAACAGCTGTGAGGCAGTTAACCAGTTCTCAGTCACAAAATCAAGTCCAAAAAGAAAAAGAAAACTGGAAACACTCAAACAATAAATGTTCAATCCAAGTTCAAGTTTGCAAGTAAACACTTTCACTTTCAAGGCTTCTTCAGGCAAAATAAATACTATCAATTAAACATAACTTAAATACATTTTAAAAAGTCACATGACTCTAATTCCACCTTCTGATGCAGCATATTTAAATAAGGCTTTAAAGTAAAACTGTCATTAAGACCAGGTGGTTATGTTGTTTAATTGATAGTATTTATTTCGCCTGAAGAAGCCTTGAAGGTGAAAGTGTTTACTTGTGATACTGTTATGAAATGTTAGGAATACATTGCATCATCAAGGTAACCTTATACAATTAACACATTGAGATTCTTGTTATTTCAATAGCAACATTTCAAGGCTATTCAAACCCCTAAATGTCTTAGTATAATTTATGGATCTTATTATTGTCGCTTATTTCAGCTTTGCATGGTATTGCTGTTAAATTTAAAATTCCTTTGAATTTATTAAATTAATTTGATTTCCATTTATTGTAATAACGTTTCTAGCTACTGCCAAAAGGCCCCAGAATAATTTTTGTTGTTTGGCTTTTACAGATAAAGGAATTAGAACATTCATTAGTATTATTGATCTAATTAAAGGACAATTATTAGACCATAACCTCTTAAAAATATACTATCTCTTCCCAATACAGAGTTATTTTTTCACAATTCATAAATGGCAAGCAAAAGATGAATCACTGTGGAAGCAGAAAAACGTATCACCATCATTCATTTAATCCACTTTAATTACTGCGGCCCACTGGGCCTAAAGGGTTTTCTTTTCCATTTTGGGTCACACAGAACTAGTTACGAATGGCAGCACTGCTGAGAAAGTTGCTCGATGAAACAGCTGGGATACAATGATCATTTTAAGTGGTTAACAGTTCTGGGGTACATGTCATTTAAATTTATTTTAGGGCACTGTGTGTTAACAGGCAGTTGGTAATGGCAAGAGAAACTTTTAAGTGTTATGCTGCTTACAATTGTGGCTATGTGTGATGAATGTATAGCAACTTAAGATGTGCTGGTTCTAGCTATCCCTTCTTCAAAGAGAGAAGCTACTGTTAGGCCAGTCAAACATACAGACTGGGAGAACAAGGTGTGTGTCTCTTTTCGCAGCTGCTGGAAAAAAACTTTGCTTGATTCACTCAGAGTTCTCTTCTGTTGGATTCAAGGGGTGTAACAAACTGCAGGTGGTCTAGAATACAGAAATGTCGAAAGGAAGGGCCTATTGCTGCTTGAATTTAAATATTTGCAAGATATGTGTAACAGTCTTTAATTTACAGTAGTTTATAAAATAATTCACTAGATTTAATGTTTGGAAGATAAGTGGCATACTGAATCAAGTGTTTTTCAATGGCAGTGCTTGAGGTAAGATTAGGTTGCAAGGTATCCAAGTCATTGATAAAGTACTGACATCCTAAAAATATTATACACCAGAAAGTAACTATACTTATTGGAATAGTTTCATAGATATGTACTAGGCTAATGACCTGTGTGGCCTTTTTAAGCCTAGCCAAGCATCCCAGATGCCTGACAAGTTCTGGTTCCCTTGGTTAAGTGTAAGCAGGAGCTAGGGAGATGAAACATTTACAGGCTGCCTGTGTCCATTAGAGAAATAGGTGCTAAAGTAGGGATGAATTTCCTGTTTTTGAGTTAGGGAGGAACCCTCCTTGACATGGCTGGGGAGCCTGTTCCAGCGAAGGGGTAGTCTCTGGGATACATACCTGTGTCTACAGCAGGTCCTGTTTATATCACAGACAAGGTTTGAGTCTTTAAAATGGGGAATTCTGGTGCTGTTTGCTTTGTGGGTATGCAGGAGGTTCATCAGAGTGTGGTATGACAATGCCCTGCAAGCCAGGCATAGATCTCCCCTCAACAGCCTATAGGAGACAGAATATAGGGATAAGGCTTTGAGACAGACTGCATAGGACATGTTACTTATGCCCTTTTCTTTTAGTGAGGAACCTCAGTGGATGTTCCAGTTGTTGGATGTGCCTGGTTAGGTACATACCAAAGAGGGCATTGCACTTATTTGGACCTCCCTTGTTTCAAGAATGAGTGCCTCAAGGAAAGCTGACCTTGCCACTTGAGAACAGCTGTTTGAGTCTATTAGCATAATTTATATGAAAGCACTACTCTATAATGTTTAATTACTTGTGTGTACGTTACTATTACAGTTGAGATGCGAGCAAGCCTACAAGCACAGGCAAAATGAATATACTAACATCCACATATACTGACAGGAGAAAAAAACAAGTGATTTTACAAAGCAACATTTGAAATGAAGTTAAGCATTGTGAATAACTACAGAGTTCAATATAAGCAGCCAATGTAGTTTTCCGTTGCACAGAGAAACATAGCATTAATTATTCAGATTTTCATCAATTTAAATATTTTAGTTTTGTCTCAATTAAATATTCAAAGAAACAAGCTTTCGATAAATATTTTAAGCATACAACATAAAGTTGAATTTCTTTGCAAAATATAATTTTTATGGACCAACATTCTCGCTCTCTCATTCTCTTTCGTATCTGTGTCTCTAGCTTGCAGAAATAGTAAAGCACATTTTTCTAAGAAATGATGTTGCATGCTTCCTAAGAAAGTTTTAGCACATTTCGATTATACAAGCGACTCATACAACTTGGGTACTATTTGTGTGTTTATATTACCACATTCATATTATACTGGTGTTAAAATACAACTCATTTGTTACATGTCCATGATATCAAGAGAAAACATTTTGTCATCTCTTGTCATCCCGCCGACATTTTGTTTAATAAATCTGTTTCACATGAGTTGAATGTACCCGTTATTCTACCAAATGTATTTGAAAAGAAATGTTTCAAAAAGTGGACAAAATGCAAATAGCCTACTTCTTTGTTCCTTCCAAACACTGTTTTGCAAAACAACGTTTGGGAGAGTTTAAACTTACTTTCTAAAAATCAAAAACTACAGAGACAGATGGTTCCAAAAAGGTTATTTCAAATACTTGAGACTTGATTATCAGTAATTCAAACACAGTGAGATTTCTTAGTGTTTTTGAAGCAGGTTATGTATTTTTATCCACACAATCTCCTCTTATGGAAAAGAAAACAGCAACAGATCACACACACACACACACACACACACACACACACACACACACACACACACACACACACACACACACACACACACACACTCTTTACTTCGTTTACAAGCTTCCACAAGTGATGTATACAAATGAAGAAATATACAATCCTTCAGGGGCAGTCCCATTATTACTATTATATTCTTAATGAATCATAAATCATTTCCTCAAACTCTGGTATATACACAGCACATATGAATGTGAGAAATGCCCAGTCTATAACTTTTCCTTTAGAATATTTGTGTTTTAGTCCCCACAATGTTGGAAATAAATAAGGGAGGTAGTATAACTTCAATGTTTTCCTTTGACAGCCACAGCAATGTGTGTGGTGGGGTACTGTTGTAGACCTCTGGTTGTAGTATGTCCAGGATTTCCATATAGTAAATGCCACACTGTATAAAAACAATGATCAGAAACTAATACTGACTTCTCTAGATATAAAATGACTACAAATGGCTTACTGAGGTACACATGTACTATTTTCCATTTCTGCAAAAAAGAACAGTCTCTGAAAGACATCGCTTTAAGTTTTTCTTACGTCTAGGTGTAGTGAACCTGGTGATTTGAAGCTTCCTTGCACTGGCAGCCACAGTTTTGTCTCCATATAATATATTTTCATAACTTATCAAATGGACTTCTAATCACTTTTTATTTTATGATCAGTCATGAGATCAATTAAGTCATTTTCACAGAACAGGGAAATAACTTAATAAAACCAATACATTCACAAAATACAGATCATCATTCATTTTTTAAGGAGGAGGAGAAATAGATGCAATGATTTCCAGTTAATCAAGGGTGTGTGGCGTTCATAATTGTTTGGTTAATACATGTAGCGCAGTGCTGCATGGTTCTATTCGGTGTACTTGGTTCTTCAGCTTAATTTGAGTTGAAATGGGGGTTAAATGGTCACCCATTAAAATTGTGCATATTTAACAGTGGTTGTATCAACCACTGAACCTGCAACAAGAAGAAGTGCAAGACAATGTCTATGAAGTTCTTATCAAAGGACTCAAAAGACAAAAATAACTCATAAGAAATATCCAGGTCCAATCAGCACACTTAACTAATAGGATAACAAGCCTAAGTGTTGCTGTTTCCAACTTGCAACAAGACAGCAGATGATAACAGAAGCAATGACTCACAGGTACTGCAAGGTAAAGTCCATTATCCTACAGCAGATTAAAAATGGCTTAACATACATATGTCATGCATGTGTCCTTCTTGTAAATAAGGAGGCAATGGAAACAAAGTGGTCTAGGCAACTACAAGCATTGTGAACTTGAAGTACAACCAGAGGTAAGTGCTACCTTTATCTTTAACTTTCCCTATCCTAATATCTGACCTACAATCTGACAGGACATGCACCAACAGGCTCTACTCCTAAACATCTAACCAAAAAGGCTGAGAGGATCTGTAGATGCACCACCATGGCTTTGAGTCTAATATGAATCAATGAATATTTAGAAAATCAACTTTCAGTAATTCATATCTTCTTTACATTCACAATCACACATTGAGAATGAAAAGAAACATCATAAAGGGTTAGTTTGTTAAATTATCTACACTGGTTTACAATGAGCAAATATTTTGCAAATAAATTATGATTTTGAAGAAATTATTTTAGATAGAAGATATCCTACTTATTTGATTGATGAAATCATAGAGGAGGTGTACATAAAAAGAGAAGATTCTTTTGGTCACACTTTGGAAAAAAGTCCCTCATCAAAATAATAGTAAAGATGATGCATGCCAGCATGCTACGTGTCTACCATTTGCAATAGATAGTGTACAGGCACAAAACATTATTAGGACACACTGTAGCTTATTTCACTCCCATGAAGACATCACCAACAAAATTTTTGCAATTCCAAAGTTTACATTTAGAAATGGTGGTAACATTAAAAAGAGATTAAAGGGTAATAAACAAGTTTTTGGTACTAAACTCAAAGAAATTGGTATGTACAACTGTGCAGCCTGCAAATATTGCAGCTTTATTCACACTGGCAAGTTCATTATTGTGAGTGATGCTGTTTTTAAGAGAAAACATACACACAATTGTAATTCTACAGGTGTGATTTACATTGCAACATATTTGTTTTGCTCTGCTTTTTATATAGGCAAGGTAAAGAAAAACTTAAACACATAATTTACCAGTACTGGTTTGTATTAAGACCAAAGAAATCAGAAGAAGGCATTAGCTAAACATGTTGAGCAATGACAGAATTTTGATAAGTTTGTCTTTTAAGTGTTAGAAAAAAAATTGAAAAATGTAAAGGGAGTGATTGAGATAATCACCTGCTGAAGTAGGATTTACACTACCAACTTTTGCTGGGAGCAGGCAAACCACATAAAATCAATGATTTTATTTCTATTAACAGTATTTAAAAATAAGCAGAATATTATGAGTTAAATTCTGTTTTATTGGTATAATGAATGTTATGTGACTTTTATGTGCTGTATTTAAGTATAAAAAGTCTACAATTAATATATACAGAAGCACTAAATTAAATGTGTCATTATTTCCAAGTAGTAGTAGAGTGATTTTGGTGTATTTCATTTAATTTTCTCTGCTTTGGCCCATTGAAGCTTTTTATTTGAAATTCTCCTTAGCTACTAGATACTCTTCTAGGTGGTGTAACTGGTTAACCATTGCTTCTACTTTCTTGCAAGTTTCACCCTTGTGCTTCCTATTAGGCCTCATAGCATCTAATTCCTCCTGCAGATTTTCCTCTAGATTCCCAATAATTACTGACAGGCATTAAAAAAAAAACAGATCAAACATATCTGTCACAAGCATAATGCCCATAAGAATGAAGTAATACAATGATAATAGCAAGCAAACAACTCAGTTACTAAAGGCAGTAGAACTCAGCATGAGAAATGCTCTGAAAAACAACAACACTTGATAAGTAACTGTTCAGCAAATAAAGTATTAAAAAATACATTAACTGTCATGCTTCAGAGGCATGTCTGCAACTCGGAGTAAGTTAGTGTGATTTACGTCAGACACTTCACATAAATCAATGTGCACTGCAGAGATATGAAGACCTTCATCTACATCCTAGATCACACTGGACAAGGAAGCAAAGTCTGTGCTGCTCTAAAGCTAAACTTAGCCTTATTATAGGCTTGCAGAAATAAGCCCACATGCTCCTTTGTTGATACTTTCTCTTGTATCATCACTGCTATGCATTTTCCCATAATGTCACACATGTTTTAGTAGATTTCTGGCACTGTAACTTTTAACATTGTATTCTTTCCTTCCTTTTGTGAACTGAAACCACATGAGCCCACTTCTGGTTCTTTCACAAAATACCCAAAGACAGACACACTGAAAATGAATTGTCAGCAATCTAAGAAGACTTTTCTCCATTTGTTCACATTGTATTTGGTAATTTTTTTTATCACACCCAGGGATGTTTCTTGTTTAACACTGCATATTGCCTTGTTACAACAGTACTTTTTCTTTCCATGCTACTAGCCATTAAGACACCCTCCTGCTGACCTTCTTCCCATTTGTTCCCCTGCCTCTGAGGAATCCTATTTTTCACTTCAGTTTGCAGTTTTAAACATTGTATCCAGAAGACTTCCATCCTTGCTGGATTCACATACCTATTGGTACAAATCCCTTTTATTTACAAATGAAAGTCAGGAGCAGCTTATCTATATTCCTCAGGCAATGCTTCCCCAATCCATAATGTGTATGCCAATATCCCTGTTGCTACTAGCTTCACAAGAATTAATGTTTTCTCACAGTTCCCTGCTTATACATGGAGATCTGATGCTGTCTTCTTCATAGTTTGTATATGGTTACAAAGTTTGACACATAACTTAGTTTTTAAATAGTTATTATTAAACAGTTTATATTATATCCCTATAGTTTTTAAATAGTTATTAAACTTTATATTATACCCCTCTTTTTAAATAAGCAGTTTATATTATATCTCTAATTTCTTAAACACATTTCTCTTATGATCTGCAAATACTTGAGTACAGTATTCCCTACCATCTTGTCTCTCTCCTTTTGTAAGGCATTTCTTTATTAATTTAAGATATTTACAATATATACATTAAAAAGAAGAAATTCAGCATCACATACTGTTATGAAATATCCAAAAAAAAAAAAAAACAGCTGTGAGGCAGTTAACCAGTTCTCAGTCACAAAATCAAGTCCAAAAAGAAAAAGAAAACTGGAAACACTCAGACAATAAATGTTCAATCCAAGTTCAAGTTTGCAAGTAAACACTTTCACTTTCAAGGCTTCTTCAGGCAAAATAAATACTATCAATTAAACATAACTTAAATACATTTTAAAAAGTCACATGACTCTAATTCCACCTTCTGATGCAGCATATTTAAATAAGGCTTTAAAGTAAAACTGTCATTAAGACCAGGTGGTTATGTTGTTTAATTGATAGTATTTATTTCGCCTGAAGAAGCCTTGAAGGTGAAAGTGTTTACTTGTGATACTGTTATGAAATGTTAGGAATACATTGCATCATCAAGGTAACCTTATACAATTAACACATTGAGATTCTTGTTATTTCAATAGCAACATTTCAAGGCTATTCAAACCCCTAAATGTCTTAGTATAATTTATGGATCTTATTCTTGTCGCTTATTTCAGCTTTGCATGGTATTGCTGTTAAATTTAAAATTCCTTTGAATTTATTAAATGAATTTGATTTCCATTTATTGTAATAACGTTTCTAGCTACTGCCAAAAGGCCCCAGAATAATTTTTGTTGTTTGGCTTTTACAGATAAAGGAATTAGAACATTCATTAGTATTATTCATCTAATTAAAGGACAATTATTAGACCATAACCTCTTAAAAATATACTATCTCTTCCCAATACAGAGTTATATTTTCACAATTCATAAACGTGTAACCAATCTTCTTTTACATCTTTACTACATCTCCAACAGACTGAACAAATCATTTTACCAATCAAAGAGATTTTATAAGGATTAAAAAACATTCTATGTATATGTGTATATATATATATATATATATATATATATATATATATATATATATATATATATATATATATATATATATATATATATATATCCACATAAACACTGTCCAGTATAAACTTGAAGAAGTTTGACTAATTTAAGTAAAGTTTTAGTCTTTCCCTCTACTGAGTCACTCAGTCGACTACTATCTAAAAAGTTCCCTTAATTTTGCATCAAAAATATTATTATTTATAATTAACTTATACAACTTGGACAAGCTTTCTTTGTAGGTCAATTTACCTTGAATGATAGCTATTATATTTTCATATAATGGGGGAATATTGCTGCATTCCCCTTCATTCATATTACCTACAAATTCATTTAATTTGTTTCTGATGGATAATATTAACTGGTTAACAGATTCATTCTACTTATAATATTTCACGAAAAATTGTGGTAAATTAGCTTTTCCTTCTTCATAGCGCTCAGATCATAATACTAATCCAGTCATTAAATTCATTTTAACATTTTTAACATTGTTCTGAGTTTACTGAAATCTAGAGGTGTCTGCAATAGGAAAGCACAAACATGTCCATTTTGATATTAATGGAGTTTTAAAAACATATTTCTGAACTGCTTTATGATTTCATATACACAGTCTAAAAACTGAATGCAATTCATTCTAAGGTAAATTTTATTAACGAGATAAAAGGATTGTTACATATTTCTAATTTATCACATTTGATAAACGTATAAAAATTTTGTAAAATATGCTCCTGGATTGTTTTCCACTGACTAGTGTAAGTTGAGTCTATTCAGAGTATAACAGTTTTAAAATTTGCAGCAACAGAATAAGATTGTACATCTGGGAAGCTAATACCACCATACACCCATAATCTCATATAGGATCATAGTTCATAGGTACTTACTAGGCTAACAACTACAAGAGGCTTTTTAAGCCTAGCCATGCATCACAAATCTCTGAAAAGCAGGGGCTTGGGATGTGAACATTTAGAAGCAGGGCCCTGAGAGATGAACCATCAACAGGCTTCCAGTGTCCATTAAAGACATAGGTACCAAACCAGGGATGAATTTCCTGCTTCCTATCTAATTGTCCAAGTTACACTTTAATTGGCTTAGGGAGGAACTCTGCTTCACATGGATGGGGAGCCTGTTCCAGAGGCAGGGCAGCCTCTGGGATACATACCTGTCTCTCCATCAGGTCCTATTTATATCACAAGTAAGATTTAAGTCTTTAGAACAAGTAATTCTGGTGTTGTTTGTTTTGTGGATATGCAGTAGGTCCATCAGAGTGGGGTCTTACAATGCCTTGTATGCCAGGCATTGATCTCCCTTCAACAGCTTGTAGGAGACAGAATATAGGGACAGGGCCTTGAGGCAGTCTACATGGGTCATTTTATTTACTTGTATTCTTTTAGTGAGGAGAAAACAAGCAACCTCTGTAGATGTTCTAATTGTTTGATATGCATTAATATGATTTCTATAAACAATTGTCTCTTTTTTAGGGTATTGTAAGAATGAAGTTAACATTTTTTCCATTTTCTTTAACAGTTTTTTGTCAGGTATTAAAGCTATTGGGTAATGCAATCATTTTAATAAGTACTAACCAATCCCCGAAAATGTAAAAAAAAAAAAAAATCATTCCATTTTTAATAAGTAGCACTTCAATTATTTTCCCAAAATTATTATTAATAATCTTACTCACATCTTGATAGATTTTTATTCCTAAATATTTAGAGCTTTTCCAACACAATTATATTTATATTTATCTTTAAACTTACTATCTAGTATTTGATTTAACAATAATGTTTCAGTTTTATTATTATTATTAAATTTTAACAGCAATACTTCTTGAAAGGTTTCAATTTCCTCATCTATTTCTTCAATTGAATAACTTAACTCTCCTACAGTTAGCAAAATATCATCTGCAAAAAGCTGTATGTTAGATTGATAATCCTTGTTAATTAAGAATCCATCAATTTTTTTCATTGCTTCTTATACTATTAACTAAGGGTTTGATAACCAATGCAAGTAGCTAAGGGTACTGGGGACACCCTTGCTTGTTCCATTGTTTAAAGTGAATCTTTGAAAGATGTAAGAGCCAACGTTAACATATACTTTGGAGTCTCTATACAGTCTTTTAATATTCCAATAAATTATTCTAGAAATGCAAACTTCTAAAGTTTTAAATGTGTAATTACAATCTGCAGAATCAAAAGCTCTCTTGACTTCTAAGCTAATTAGGGCCAATGTTTTTTTCATTTTTTTGCTAAATCTAAGATAGTTACTACCCTTTGTATATTATATGTTAATCTATTGACTATAAATCCTGTTTTTAGCTTTAATTAATTAATTAATGTATCTACTATATATATTAATCTTGTTGCAAAGATGGATGTAAATCTCTGACAGTCTACATTTAATAATGAAACAGGTCTATATGAGGAAACTAAAATATTATCCTTTCCTTGTTTAAGTGTAGGTGATATTACAGAACATTTCCAGGAGGGAGGAATTATTTTGTCACTCTGAATTATCCTGAAAATGTTACTCAGTAATTCTAAAATGTTTAGCAAAAATAGACTATGTAATTCCATACTTAAACCATCTAACCCAGGAGCTTTACCATTTTTCCTTTTTTAAGCTTCTTTATCTTCTATTCGGTTAACAGGGGTTATTCAACAGAGATATTTGTTGGTCATTAAGTTTATTAGCAACATTTTTCTGAAATATTTGTGAATTTTGTGATCATCAGGATTATTATTTTTATCTTTATTATAATCTCAAGGGATTTTTTTAAATATTAAACATATCCTCTATGTCAGAAATGAGCTTATTAGTGTAAGGATTTTCAATATTATTGATTTTTGCCTTTTTGCTTAACATCTTACATCTATTACATAATCTATGTAGATTTTTTAAGTCATCACATAACTGTGCAATTTTATTTTTTCTAACCCTATCTCCACTTTATGCATTAAAACTGTTTGATATTTTGTCATTAATTTTTAATGACATAAGCATTATCTATTTTCTTTGTTTGTTGTTTAAACCTCGCTTTGTAGATTTCATCTTGTATTTCCAACAACTATTTATCCCAGTCTTTCATTTTATTACTAGCCCATCTTCCCACTGTATCTTTAAAGGGGCACTATCTCAGATGTTTTGCTAGAAGGGTTTGTTCACAGGTTCATAGGTAGGTACTAGGCTACCAGCCCTAGGGCCTATACAAGCCTAGCCAAAAAGGTACCTTGGCTTTTGCCACCAAAGAAAATTATTTTCCTGTGCCCCTGTCGAGCAAAGCCACAGAGGTGATCCCTGGGGTGAATTTCCCATTTCCCATCCAATCATCAAGATTTTTTTGAAGAGTGCTAATGAGGAGCTTTGTTTGATATAGATAGGTAGTTTGTTCCAGAGTATGGGAAGTCTCTGGGACTGGAATCTATCCCTCTAGCATGTTCTGTTTATTATGGTGACAAGGTTTAGGTCTCTAGAGCATGTAGCTCGGAGGGATTGGGATTTATTTAAGTGAAACATGTCCAACAGCTCTGCATTTGACATAACTTTGTATGTGAGGCAGAGATCACCTCTGAGTAGGCGATATGCGACGGAGTAAAGCTGGAGTTTTTTGAGATGGTCTGCATAGGGCATCTGTTTGAGGCCAGTAATCCTCTTTGTGAGGTATTTCTGCGACCTTTTCAGTTGTAGATGTCTTGTGGGCTACATACCAAAAGGGGCGTTGTACTCTATAATGGGTCTAATGAGTGACAAGTAGAGGGGAACAATGACCTCTTTTTTTCCTGGATGAGAAACCTTTTGTGATGGTGTGCCACATAGGATTTCCTGACTACAGTGGTGATGTGATTAACAAAGGAGAGACTACTGTCCACCTGTGTCCCAAGGTCTCTTATCACACTTTCGGTGTTAAGTAGACTACCACCTATGTGGTAACTCATGGGTACAGAGTTTTTACCAAAGGGGATGACAATGCACTTTTTGGCATTGAGCTTGAGGCCATGGCTTTGACACCAGGCATCTGTCTCAGTCAGGCCCTTTCGTAGGATGTCCACATCGTTAGGAGTTTCAATTATGGCTCCTAGTTTGCAGTCATCTGCGAACTTCATTAGCCAAAGACCTTCTGTATTAGCCTGTACTTCAGAAAAGTAGATATCAAACAGGAGAGGACCCAGGACTGAACCCTGTGGTACTCCACTTCTCACTGGTTTGAAGTCGGATTTGGAGCTACTTTCAGAGTGTGGGTTCTGTCAGTGAGCCAGTTGGCAACCCATCTTGGGACATAGGGATTTAGTTTATCTATAATTCCAGAGTGGGGGATGGTGTCAAAAGCCTTGGCGAGATCAAGATAGGCTGTATGAACCACCTTACCCTCGTCTACGGCTTTGGTGACTGCTTCAAAGAAGTCTATCAGGTTTAGGAGACATGATCTGCCTTTTACAAACTCGAACTGGGTGGGGTTCAGAGTATGGAGATTATCAATGTCTTTGTTTATAAGTTCCATGATGATATGTTCCATGGCCTTGCAGAACAGGCTAATTAGGCTAATGGGACAGTAGTCCCTGGGATCCGTGGTGGCTCCCCCTTTGTGAAGTGGGATAACCATTGCTGTGTGCCATTCAGTGGGCACAAAGCCTGAGGTGAGGCTATGATTAAACATGGTGCTTAGGTGGGGTGCCAGTTCATTCTGTAGTTCATGTAGAATGCAGCCTGGGATGTTGTCAGGTCCCATGGATGCTGTGTTCTTGGCTTTGGAGAGTGTGGTATTTACCTGTGAAGCAGTGATTACAGGAACTTTGCATTCTTCTGGTATAGAGATGAGCCCTTTAGGGGGTGAGGGGGTAAAGTTAGCACTGAACCTATCTGCCAGGATGTTGGCAATATCGTTGGAATACACACGGCAAAACAACACTTCAATAAAAAATAGTAAAAATATAAAACATGTGAGTGCTTTCACAGAGTCCTCTCTGCTTCCTCAGACATACTACAGTAAATGCTGCTCTTGTTTAAATAGTGATACATCTAGGTCATATCCAATCAGTTGACAGTATCTTGATTGAATAAATAAAGGTTTAAAAGGCACTATATAAACAATCAAATCATATAAATAATGGGCTAAAATTGTGTGTAAAAACTATAAAAGCATGCTCTGTAGAATTAGATAGTAATAAAACTATGAAATATATGTATAAATATTAAAAGATGTGACCAAACAATAATCAATGCTTCAATGCCCTGTTCCTGAGAAAAGGTTTCAGTGAAACCTTACTATTTAGTCCAGGTGGTCTGTCAGCCTGAAATCTAATTATCCATTCTTGTTCTGAGGCTTCGGTCTTGTTGTTCATGTTCCCACCTCTTTTATTATCTTGTATGATGTGTAACACTAGAAATCTGAAGGTGTGTGTGGCTCCCTCCTTTGTAACATGCATCACTAACGCACTTGTCTCTTTTTTTATTTTTAATGACTCTTACATGTTCTAGGACTCTATCTTTGAGCGCCGATCTTGACCTCGCCAAGGCTTTCAACACCATCCCCCCTTCTGGAATTATAGCTAAACTCACTAAACTAGGTATAAATCCCTATATCACAAGATGGGTTACCAACTGCCTCATTGACAGAACCCACACTGTAAAACTTGCAGACTCCAAATCTGACTTCAAAGCGGTGACAAGTGGAATACCACAGGGTTCAGTCCTGGGAACTCTCCTGTTTGGTATCTACTTCTCTGAAGTACAGGGTAACACAGAAGGCCTTTGGCTAATGAAGTTTGCAGATGACTACAAACTAGGAGCCATAGTCGAGTCCCCAAATGATGTGGACATCCTATAGAAGGGCCTCACTGAGACAGATGCCTGGTGTCAGAGCCATGGCCTCAAGCTCAATGCCAAAAAGTGCATTGTCCTTTTTGGTAAAACTCTGTACCCATGAACTACCACATAGGTGGCAGTCTACTTAATGCCAAATGTGCGGTAAGAGACCTTAGGACCCAGGTGGACAGTAGTCTCTCCTTTGATAATCACATCACCACAGTAGTAAGGAAATCCTACATGACACACCTTATCACAAAAGGGTTCTCATCCAGGAAAAGAGAGGTCATTGTTCCCCTCTACTCGACACTCAGACCCATTATAGAGTACAATCCTCCTTTTGGAATTAACCTCACAAGATATCTGCAGCAGCTGGAAAGGCCACAGAAGTACTTCACAAAGAGGATTACTGGCCTCAAACAAATGCCCTACACTGACCGTCTCAAAAAACTCCAGCTTTACTCCATAGTATATTGCTTACTCCAAGGTGATCTCTGCCTAACATATAAAGCTATGTCAAATCCAGAGTTATTGGACATGCTACACCTAAAGAAATCCCAATCCCTCCGAGCTACATGCTTTAGGGACCTAAACCTTGTCACCACAATAAACAGGATATGCTGGACAGATAGATTCCTGTCCCAGAAACTTCCCATACTCTGGAACAAGCTACCTGTCTATGTCAAGCAAAGTTCCTCATTAGAAAGATTAGAAAAATCTTGATGAGTGGATGGGAAATAGGAAATATACCTCGGGATCACTTCTGTGGCTCTGCTCGACAGGGACACAGGAAAATAACTTTCTTGGCTGGTATAGGCCCTTGGGATGATAGCCTAGTACCTACTTGTGAACCTATATGTATATCAATATATAATTATATATACATACATACATATGTGTATGTATGGGTCTACTTCACATGATCGAAGTTTCAAAAGTTCGACTTTCATATGGCCAAGACCATATGATCGAACTTTTAAAAGTTCGAACATCTGAAAAAAAATTAAAACTAAATAAAAAAAAATACCAGAACATTGTTAGCAGGGTGGCAAGCCCCCGTGAACTCCCCCCACTCCCTTCTCTTTAAATATACCAACTCCGAGATCGCACTACAGTACAGAAAAGGGAAATCTTCCCGATCTGCGCTGTATGGAGATCTCCATTAAGAAGGTTCAAATTTGTAAAAGTTCGATCACATGGTCTCGGCTATATGAAAGTCAAACTTTTGAAAGTTTCATCATCTGAAGGGGATCCATATGTATACATGCATGTATATATCCCAATCTTTATGCTTTTTTGCCTGAGTAATGTGCATGCATACGCCTATGTGTATACATACATATAGGCAATTTATTCAAATATGTATACATCTTATTATTAACAGACATTATTGATACTAACATCCACATTCACAAATATCAAAATAAAATATTTTCATGTTCACCCACAAATATGGTGCTTATGAAAGTATATAATAATGACTACGCAAATGCTCATACTCATGTGATTGTGCTACAAATATTTCTGAAATGGATATGCCCTGCATGCATACCTCTCAACTATGCAGATTTTTGCAGAATGTCCAGATTTTTGCCTCATACTTTTGGTCTGTTTCTCTTAAAATTGTGGATTTCTGGCAAATCATTGAGGACTAAAGTCAGAAAATAATGACAGACATTTGAGTTTCAGACTCTATACCCTTCAGAAAATACATGCTAATGCAAAACTTGTTATTCTATCAATTTTCTAAGATTGTAAAAGCAGAATTTAAAAAATGTCCCTATTTTTGAGCCTTTGTCCCCCATTATTTATGGCTTTGTCCAGATTTCTTTCTCTAAGAGATTGAGAGGTATGCCTGCATGATAACACTTACTGCAACGTTTAGCTTTACACAGTGTGCTATTTTTAATTTCTGAATGTCGCCTGTGTTTTATGTCCTGTAAGACTACCAACAATGTACACAGATTAAATAGAACCTGTATGCAAACATTTAATTGTGCATTTTAATAAAAAAGTAAAACAACAAATAGATTTGTACTGTACTCTCTAAGACACCATGAATTACAACTTAATCTCTGTATGAAATCATTTAATTTATTCCCATTAGTCAGCTCTGTTTGTTTGTTTACATATTAATTTCAGTTTGGTACCCATGTAAGTGGACTGGCTGTCTGACTCTTTTAAGTCACAACCTGACCTCCATGGTAAAAGATACAAACAGAAAACGGAAAATAGAATAAAGTATTATACCACCTTCTGAAGGAATGTCAAACAGTTTGGCAAAATGCAGAAATGGATTTCGAGCATGATAATAGAAAAACATATAAGAAATGGAAGTGATAGCAAACTACAACTATAACTTTGGAGACCAAACTAATAAATGTGGACAGACAAATTAAACATAGTGTGAGACAATATCCAGAAAATTTTGGAAAAAATGTATATAAAGACATTACGCATAATTGAAAATCATTATATATGTATATCTATCTGTTTATCTATATACAGTGGATATAAAAAGTGTACACACCTCTGTTAAAATGCCCGGCTTTTGTGATATAAAAAAATGAGACCACAATAAATCATTTCAAAACTTTTCCCACCTTTAATGTGACCTATAACCTCTACAATTCAATTGAAAAACAAATCCGTTAGGGGAAAAAATATAAACAATAAAAAAGGTACAATAAGGTGGTTGCATAAGTGCGCACACCCTTACACTAATAAAGTGTTGAAGCACTTTTTGATTTAATTATAGCATTCAGTCTTCTTGGGTAGGAGTCTATCAGTATGGCACATCGTGACTTGGAAATATTTGCCCACTCTTCCTTGCAAAAGCACTCCAAATCTGTCAGATTGTGAGGTCATCTCTTGTGTACAGCCCTCTTCAGGTCACCCCACAGATTTTCTATTGGATTTAGGTCTGGCTGTGGCTGGGCCATTCCAAAACTTTAATTTTCTTCTGGTGAAGCCATTCTTTTGTCGATTTGTATGTATGCTTGGGGTCATTGTTGTGTTGAAAGGTGAAATTCCTCTTCATCTTCAACTTTCAGGCAGACGCCTGAAGGTTTTGGGCCAAAAGTGACTGGTATTTGGGAATGTTCATAATTCCCTACACCTTGACTAAAGCCCCAGTTTCAGTTGAAGAAAAGTAACCCCAAAGCATGATACTGCCACCACCATGCTTCACCATGGGGATGGTGTTCTTTTGGTTATGTGAAGTGTTGCTTTTGCGCCAAATGTACCTTTTGGAATTGTGGCCATAAAGTTCAACCTTGGCCTCATCAGGCCATAACACATTTTCCCATATGCTTTTGGGTGACTTGATGTATTGTTTTGCAAAGTTTAGCCAGGCCTGGATGTTTTTCTGTGTAAGAAAAGGCTTCCGTCTTGCAACCCTATCCCATAATCCAGACATATGGAGAATGCAGAAGATTGCTGTCATATGTAGTACACAACCAGTACTTGCCAGAAATGGCTGTAGCTCCTACAGTGTTGTTGTAGGTCTCTTGGCAGCCTCCCTGACCTGTTTTCATCTCATCTTTTCATCAATTTTGGAGGGATGTCCAATTCTTTGCAATGTCAGTGTTGTCCCACATTTTCTCCATTTTTTGATGACTGTCTTCACTGTGTTCCATGGTATATCCAATACTGTGGAAATTTTTTGTACCCTTCTTCTGACTAACATACAAAGCTATGTCAAACCCAGAGTTGGACGTGCTCCACTTAAAGAAATCCCAATCCCTCTGAACTACACGCTCTAGGGACCTAAACCTTGTCACGACAATAAACAGAACATGCTGGAGGGATAGATTCCTGTCTCAGAGACTTCCCATACTCTGGAACAGACTTCCTATCTATGTCAAACAGAGCTCCTCATTAGCACTCTTCAAGAAAAATCTTGATGATTGGATGAGTAATAGGAAATTCACCCCGGGGATCACCTCTGTGGCTCTGCTCGACAGGGGCACAGGAAAATAATTTTCTTGGGTGGTGAACGCCAGGGTACCTTTTTGGCTAGGCTTATATAGGCCCTAGAGCCAATAGCCTAGTAACTACCTATGAATCTATGAACCTATAATACCTTTCAACAATGAGATCTCTTTGATGCTTTGTAAGCTTTTTGCTAACCATGGCTTTTGCTGTAGCAGGCAACTGAATAAATGTCAGGAAAATCCTACTAGGACAGCTGAACTTTATTTGGGGTTAATCAGAGTCTCTTTAATTGACGGCAGGTTTGTACCCAATAAGAATGAATGCTGTAATTATATCAAAAGGTGCTTCAACAAAGTATCAGTTTAAGGGTGTGCACACTTTTGCAACCAGCCTATCGTACATTATTTATTGTTTATATTTTTCACCTAAAAATTTGTTTGCCCAAAACTCGATGCAAAAAAATGCATATTTATACCATATTGGAATGTAACCACTCCCGCAAATTACAACATTGATAACACTCTCCTAAGAGTAGACCTAGGGATAAGGGACTTGAGAGCTCAGGTTAACAGTAACCTGAATTTTGATCAACATGTGACCATGGTGGTGAGAAAGTATTTCTATGTGGTGCAAATAAGTTATGGCATGGCATCCAGATCTGGGGAGATCATAGTCCCACTATGCTCAGCTGTCATAAGACCAGTAGTCTAATAGTACAATGCACTCTTTGGCATGTACCTGACCAGGTATTTGCAACAACTACAGCAGCCACAGATATTCCTTATTAAAAGTATACAGGGTTTAAATAACATGTCCTGTGTGGACCACCTCAAAGTCTTGCCCCTGTATTCAGTCTCCCACAAACTACTAAGGGGCGATCTATGCTTAACCTACTAGTCATTCTCTGATCCAGCCTTGATGAATCTGCTACACATTCACAAAACAAACAGCACAAGAATTACCTGATCTAATGATCTGAACCTCGTCTAGAACATAAAATATGTTGAAGAACAAGCTACATGTTTCAGAGATTACCTCTTCTCTGGAACAGACTCACCATTTATCTCAAACAGAGCTCTTCTCTAAACCTATTCAAATGACATTTGGACCAATGCATGGGAAATAATAAATTCACCCCTACTTGTCACCTGTAGCCTTTATGCATAGAAGTGGCTTGTAGATGCTCTAAGGCACAGGCATATACCAAAGTTGTTCTACTCCTGGGCACTGATAATTGAGAAAATCGGGGCATGAATGGCTAGGCTTAAAAAGGCCCCCGGATCATTCACCCAGTAACCTGCTATGCAGATTTTTTCTAGTGAGTTGCAAATGCATGAAATTGCTTTCCTCAGAAATCTGTCAAACAAGAATATGTTGGAATTCAGGAATACATATAATAACCAAAATCAGCTATAGTGCAATGTAGGAAAAGGTAGGATTCTAGTTAGCAATGACCTTCTCTTTAAATAACTACACTTTACTGGGTATATCAGTGATACATATACTGTATTTTATATAGTATATATCATGGACAGAAATAGGTAAAAAAAAATAAAGAAGACAAACTGAGTGCACAAGTGCCAGTATATAAAAAAAGTGCCCCGATCCTCATATGAGCATTGGTTCCAGGACTGGAAAAAATGACAGTATAGAATCTTCAAGACCAAGAAACATTCCTATAATTGGGTTAGGCAAGTCTGGGGGGGGGGTGCCCCCTTGTAGAAGGCAGTAGTAGTCTATAAAACTGATAGGCCAGAAAAGGGCCATAAAGATGATAGAGTGGAAAGAAATTATATATTGTTACTATTATGCAACAAGCACAGAATTTCCAAATAGAAGATATTCAAAAAGACAGAGAAATTAGAGGAAAAAAATTACTTGCACAACAGAAATTTTCAAAAGCTTCAAATGCAATTTGTATTCATTACTACAACAGATACAAGAAAAACATATAGACAAAAGAAACTTCAGGCTTTTTGGAAAAAGAAGCAACTGAGGAAGTACAAAAAAATATAAAGTACAAAACCTAGAGTCTTTTGAAAGACATAAAAAGTAGACATGGATTTGGGAAAGAGATCTCCTATACTGCAATATCTATGCAAAAGTGAAAGCCAAAGTAATCAATACAAAATAGCAGCTCCAAAGATATTTGAAGAGAAATACAGGCAAAGGTATCTTTTTCTGTGGAGCTTTTCTCCCTGGGCCTCCGGTGAAAAAGGGCACTAGCTCAGTCAGACTATCCAGGTCAACAAATGTCAAATAAATAAGTAAATAAATATGGAAGCTTTCAAAATACAAAAAATAAGATAACAAAGGGGGAATGCAAACCAGATGATTAGTAAAGTAGAAGTTAAACAAATAGAAGCTAAACTTAAGGAATACTTGCAAAGTGAAGGATTTAGTGCAGAAAGCCTAACACAGGTTATGTCACAGCATGATGGAACAATGAATCCCCAAAGTAAGGAGAAACACAAAAAGTGGGAGGCATCTGAAGAAGAAATACGGACATAGGAAAGACAAAGAAATTTAATATGGTGCAATATTTATGCAAAGGAGAGTGCCGCGGTGGTGCAGCGGTTAGTGTTGTCACCTCACAGCAAGATGTTCTCCCATTCAATTCTCGGCTGGAGTGCCTTCTGTGTGGAGTTTGTATGTCCTCCCCACGGTCGAATGACATCTAAAGACATGCAGGTAGATGTGTGCGTGAATGGGTGCGCCTTCTTTGAAGGTTGGGCGTCGGGCTGGCAACTCGGCACCATAAAAATCCACTGCCAGTCATTAGTGGACTGGAGTTCCACTGTAGTGACCCCTATCCGGGAAAAGCCAAAAGAAAGTATTTATGCAAAGGAGAAAGCACAACAAATCAATACAAAAAAGTGTCACCAAAGATATCTGCAGAGAAATACAGGCAAACATGTCTGGATATGGAAAATTTTACAATACAAAAAATAAGAAATCAAAGGAGGAAAGTAGAAAATAGGATTAGTAATTGTGAATTTAAAGAAATAGAAACTGAAGTTATGGATTACCTGTGAAGTGAATGATTCAGTGTAGGAAATCATACTGTGACAACGTTCATTGGTTCATAGGAGGTTACTAGGCTAATGGCCCTATGGCCTTTACAAGCCTAGCCATGTTATACACATGTCCCCTAATTGACCTTGGTTAGATGGTCATTATTCGCATAGCAAGTCTATGATCAGCACCAACTCTCCTTGTCTATGAGAGCTATAGGTAGCACCCCCTGGAATGAATTTGCAGTCTCCCATCCAGTTGTCTAGTTTGTGCTTGAATAGGGTCATTGAGGAGCTCTGCTTCATGTGAATTGGGAGTTTATTCCAGAGGAGTGGCAATCTCTGGGAGATATATCTATCGCTACAGCATTTTCTGTTAATGTCACAGGTTAGGTTGAGATCCCTTGAGTGAGCGACTGTTGTCCCATTTGATTTTCAGATGTGCAGCCATTCCATTATAGTTCCCAGTGCCTCTGTTGAGTACAGCCACTGGAGTGATCCCCTGCGTGATTTCTCTTGAACAGGGCCAGAGAGGTGCTCTGTTTGATAAGTATGGGAAATCTATTCCATAGCATGGGCAGTCTCTGGGTTATGAACCTGTCCCTCCAGCATGTTCTGTTGATTGTGGTAATGAGGTTGAGGTCTCTACAGCATGTGGTGCGGAGGGTTTGGGATTTCTTCAGATGTGGCATTTCTAACAGGGATGGGTCAGACAAGGCTTTGTAAGCCAAACAGAGATCGCCTCTAAGTAGGCGATATGAGATAGAGTATAGCTGGAGTTTTTTGAGTCTATCCATATAGGACAAGTGTTTATGGCCTAGGATCCTCTTTGTGAGGTACTTTTGCGGCCTCTCCAGTTGTTGCAGGTGTTTAGTGAGGTACATGCCAAATGGGGAATTGTACTCAATGACTGGCCTAATGAGGGGGGAAGAATAAAGGGAGACAATGACCTCTGTCTTCCTGGATGCAAAACCCGTAGTAATGAGATGTGCCACACAGAAGGACTCTCTGACCACAGTGGCAATGTGGTGGTCAAAAGACAGGTTGCTGTCAACCTGTGTTCCCAGATCTCTTATAACGCCTTCTGTGTTCAGTGGACTACCATCAATGTGGTAATTCATGGGACCCTGGTTTTTCCCAAAGGGGATGACGACATTTATTTGCATTGAGCTTAAGGCCATGGTTCTGACACCAGTTGTTGGTCTCAGTGAGGCTTTTCTGTAGGATGTCAGCATCACTTGGGGAGTTAATAACAGCTCCCAACTTGCAATCATCTGCAAACGTTGTCAGCCAGAGTCCTTCGGGTTGGCCTGGACTTCAGAGAAGTGGATACCAAACAGGAGAGGACCCAGGACCGAACCCTGTGGGACTCCACTCATGACTGGTCAGCAGTCTGACTTGGAGTCAGCTACTTTCACACTGTGGGTTCTGTGAGCCAGTTTGCAACCCTCTTAGTGATATAGGGGTTAATGTCTAGCTTTCTGAGTTTTCCTATGACTCCTGAGTGGGGAATGGTATCAAAGGCCTTGGCCAGATCAAAGTAGGCTGCATGAACCACATTGCCTTCATCCACAGCTCTGGTGACTGACTCAAAGAAGTCGACCAAGCTGAGCAGGCATGATCTACCCTTCACAAAACCAAACTGTGTAGGATACAGAACTTGGAGATTCCTTATATCCTTTTTTATTAGGTCCATGATGATGCGTTCCATAGTTTTGCATATCAGACTCATCAGGCTAATGGAGTAATAGTTCACAGGGTCTGTAGTCGCTCATCCTTTGTGGTGAGGGATGACTGCAGCAGTGCACCATTTGGAAGGGACAAAGCCTGAGATGAGGCTGTGATTCAACAGGGCACACAGGTGAGGTGCCAGTTCACTCTGCAGTTCATGTAGAACACAGTCAGGTCCCATAGAAGCTGTATTCTTGCCCTTGGACAGTGTTGTTTTAACCTGTGCAGCAGTAATACTGGGTGCCTGGCAATATACTATTAATGTGATAAGTCCTTTGGGGGGGTAAGGTTGGCACTGAATCTGTTGGCCAGTATATTGGCAATATCTGTTGGCTTAGTATAGGAGGTACCATTGTGTAGTAGCTCATAGCAAATCTGGGTATTGCCATGGAGATTCTTTACATAACTATAGAAGGCCTTGTGATTGTCTTTACTATCTGCTGCAATTCTGTTTTCATAGCTAGCTTTAAAGTATTTGATGAGGGATCTAAACTTTTTGTTGAGGCTGATAAGGGAGTTTTTCCAGTCTTGGGAATTCACCTTATTCCGCATCAGTTTCCGTCTTCTGTTGTAGAGTTAGTTTATGGCAGGGGACCACCAGATAGGTTTCCTTTTTTTGGAGGAGAGAGTCTTGGTTCTATTGGGTATGGCAAGATCCATGCATTTGTTTAAGTGTTCGTACAGTGCATTGGTGTATGATTCGGTGGTCATGCAACTATTCTCCATTTGCATGGGTGCAGTGAAGCTAGCCACTTCTGTTTTTAGGAGCCCAAAGTTAGCTTTGGATTAGTTTTTCATGGTGGTTGCCTTTGTGTGTGTGTGTGTGGGGGGGGGGATTTCCAAGGTGATTAGTTTGTGGTTGGATTTTACCAGGGAGAAATTGACTACTGGTGTACAGCAACGGTCACCCATGTTAGTAATGACCAAGTCAAGGATGTTGATACCTCTAGTGTAGGTAAGAATGAGCTGGTCCAGGACATTGGAATTAATGAATTCCAGGAAACGTAGAGCAAGTGTATTGGTACATGAGTAGTTTTCCCAGTTAATGGAGAAGTTGCCCAGTATGAGAGTGTTAGGTTGGACCCTAATATTCTCCAGGGTGCTTAGGAACATGGAGTGTGAGTCTTGGGGCATTGTTTGGGACCTATAGCAGGCTATGACCTGAATCGCTGTCTTACCCAAAGTTAGCTGCACCTGTAGTATCTCTGATGCATTATTTTGGGATACCAGTCTGGAGGTGTGCACATCCTTCATGAATATGGAATCACCACTGCCTTTGGAGCTTCGGCCCAAGTTCTAGGGCCAAAAAGTGTGAAATGAGTTATAGCCTGGTTGTACAAACTCAAATAAGAAACAACTGTAAACACCCAAAAAATAACGTGGCAACCTTCTGGCAGGTACAATCCTTTATTTAATTCGATGAAGCGCTTTTCGTTCAGTGCAGTTCTTTGAACTTCTTCAGATGCATATACAAATACAAATTGATTTAAATATCTATGGTGTCTAGTCAGCTGATCCTAGCTTACCACAAATTAAAAGGGCTACACTATAGTGTTAAAAATACTTGAAAATTAAAGTAAAACCATTTAAGATAAAAACATTTGAGGTAAAAACATTAGGGGCATCGCAGAGCAAATAAAACTATTTACAATTCCAATTAATCCTGGTGTAGTATGAAAATTATATAATATAAAATTCTTTTAAACCATTAGTGGTAAAAAACAACAGTTATTAAGATTCCCTATATCAATTATTCCTGTTTAAACAGCAATAAATACATCTATCGATGAAACAGATGCTAACATATAAACTATCTACCTAAAGTTTTAATTTTTAGGATAGGCATAATTGAACACATATCATTTAGTCCGGGCTCATTATATGCGTTCAGGTGTATTTGCCATATTAATTCCAACTTCTCTAGTTCCAATTCTGTTGGTCCACCCCTTATTTTTGGTGCCATTTGGTCTAGAATCCAAAATTTAAAAGTATGACTAGGGTTTTCCTGAACATGATTGGCTAGTGCACTATCCTGGTTACTTTTCTTAATATTATATAAATGGTCGTATATTCTGTCCCTCAGTCTACGTTTAGTTTTACCTACATAGAAACTGGGGCACTGTGTACACTTAGATAAATATACGACCATTTTAGAGTTGCAGTTAAATTTACCTGTACTCTTCAACACTTTCTTGTTCTTATTGTTGTTGGTCTGAATATCTATTGATGTACCTACGTGAATGTACTTGCAGTACGGGCAGGAGTAACATTGTTGCATGCCTTTGAATTTGGTTGTAACTTTCCCCAAATTTTCAAATAAATTTTTAAAATTCCTATCTCTTCGTGTTGTGAATTTCGGAACTAATCCTAATTTCTCAAGAAGTTCTTTGTCCTGAGTGATAATGTTCCAATTTTTCAATATAATACTTTTAATATGTTGGAAATCAATGTTGTATGTAATAACAAAATTAACACTTGAACCATCCGGTTCTATATTTATTATACTATTACCAGTGTTTTCTATTAAATTGCCATTTACTACATTATTTACTGCAGCTATAACCATATTTTCAGTTGTGTCCTCTTTGTTACTCAAAATAGGATAATAAGTTCCACTCCTTCTTTTATTCATCACTTCCATAATAATTTCATCCAGAAACTTACTAGGGTATGCTCTTCTAATGAACATTTGTCTCAAAGTGTTACATTCTACCCTAAAATCCTCCTCCGTGGTGGTCATTCGGGCTGCCCTGACCAGTTGTCCCTTAACTACTGACTACAATACACTAATGGCATTGCCTATCCTCGTCCTCCCCCAGCACAACAATGGCAGGCAAGGGGAAGTCCGACAGTAATTGGTCAGGTTAACCACAATAATCAGCCACATTCAACATCTCCTAACCAACAAGTGGCTAATATTGGGGTGAACAATAATCAAAATGTTCAAAATATTGACCATACTGACTTACATAGCAATATAGAACCCCCACCCTCCACCCTTCCGAACTCAGTCAGTAACGTGGACGGGCCACGTAGAAGTGAGCGCTTACAAAATCAAAGCAATAACTATGGGAATAATAATAGGAGTAACAACAATGGACAATGGGTGGATAACCAACAGGTTTTCCAGAAAGGAAAGAACAGGAGGAACCAACGGAAGAAATACAACAAATGGAGATAACCGAATTAAGTAGTTATTACACCTTCGGTTATCCGGAATAGTGAAGGGGATTTTTTAGTATATAATTACTCTTCAGCTGTTATTCAACCTGAATTGGTTAATATGCTTGCAAAAGGCCTCACCTTTGTTCCATTTAGGAGACCGAACATTACTAACCATATAATTGATCTAAAATTGTATGTTAGG
This sequence comes from Protopterus annectens, assembly GCF_019279795.1. Lineage (NCBI taxonomy): Eukaryota > Metazoa > Chordata > Ceratodontiformes > Protopteridae > Protopterus > Protopterus annectens. The sequence continues at coordinate 1,537,098,449 of NC_056739.1, read as the reverse complement.
AAACTAAATTTACAGGTCTTGCTTGGTGATACAAATAGGATACAAGCAGAGCAATATAGAGTTCCTAGCACATTTAATCCCCCATTGCACAATTCACTATATATTTTTGAAAAAAATATGTGAATTGGATTTTAGGTACTACAACATATGGCACTCGACATCAGGAATGGAAGGGAATTTAACTAAACAGGAGCATGAATGGATTGAACATTTGAGAAAACTTAATGTCCGCATCATGAAATCAGATAAAGGGGGAGGGTTGGTATTTATGGATCCTATTGATTATGATAATAAAATAGAGGAAATATTAGGGTTAGATTCATACACACAAGCATCTCTTAATGAATATAACCAAGCTAATCAAAGAATCAAAATATACATAAATGATCTCTTTATTGAAGGGAGAATTGATTTAAATATGTATAACTTTATGATTATGTTAGCACCGACAGTACCCACAATTTTTGGAGTACCTAAAATACACAAAAATGTATTGGACCCACCCCTTAGACCTATAATAGATGGTAGGAATTCCGCAACCTACGCATGTTCAAAGGTGATAGATAGAATTTTAAAGAAATATGTGACTTCTGAAGCAGGAATATGTAAGGACTCATGGTCATTCTTGGAGAAAATTAATGAATTAGAATATGTCGATCAACACAATTTTATAACAATTGATGTAAGAGATTTATACACTTCTATACCCCAGGATTTAGGTATTGAGTGGGTATCACAGAATCTCAAACAAAAAGGTGCTTCATACATGGAAATAGCACTAGTAGAAGAATTGTTAGACATTGTTCTATCGCACAATTACATCTATTTTAACAACAACTATTATCATCAAACAAAGGGGGTGGCCATGGGGTCCCAGTGTGGTTCAACCTTTGCTAATTTAGTGATGAATCACTGGGAATACAGCTACATATTCAAAGTAGACCATATTTATAAACAAATAGCATACTTCACCAGATATTTAGATGATATCTTTATATTGTTTAAAGGCAACAAAGAGCAAGCCGAACTTTTGGTAGATTATTTCAACCAAACAACAGACTTCCTAGAATTTACATACAGCTATGATGAGAAGGAGATAGCATATTTGGATGTACTGTTAGTCAAGAATATGCCAGCTAAACAATATGAAGCAAAAATTTATAGAAAACCTTCATATTCCAACACGTTTTTACACTTCACAAGTGGCCACCCTGTCCACCAGAAGAAATCGGTGGTTAAGGGACAACTGGTCAGGGCAGCCCGAATGACCACCACGGAGGAGGATTTTAGGGTAGAATGTAACACTTTGAGACAAATGTTCATTAGAAGAGCATACCCTAGTAAGTTTCTGGATGAAATTATTATGGAAGTGATGAATAAAAGAAGGAATGGAACTTATTATCCTAGTTTGAGTAACAAAGAGGACACAACTGAAAATATGGTTATAGCTGCAGTAAATAATGTAGTAAACGGCAATTTAATAGAAAACACGGTAATAGTATAATAAATATAGAACCGGATGGTTCAAGTGTTAATTTTGTTATTACATACAACATTGATTTCCAACATATTAAAAGTATTATATTGAAAAATTGGAACATTATCACTCAGGACAAAGAACTTCTTGAGAAATTAGGATTAGTTCCGAAATTCACAACACGAAGAGATAGGAATTTTAAAAATTTATTTGAAAATTTGGGGAAGTTACAACCAAATTCAAAGGCATGCAACAATGTTACTCCTGCCCGTACTGCAAGTACGTTCACGTAGGTACATCAATAGATATTCAGACCAACAACAATAAGAACAAAAAAGTGTTGAAGAGTACAGGTAAATTTAACTGCAACTCTAAAATGGTCGTATATTTATCTAAGTGTACACAGTGCCCCAGTTTCTATGTAGGTAAAACTAAACGTAGACAGAGGGACAGAATATACGACCATTTATATAGTATTAAGAAAAGTAACCAGGATAGTGCACTAGCTAAACATGTTCAGGAAAACCCTAGTCATACTTTTAAATTTTGGATTCTAGACCAAATGGCACCAAAAATAAGGGGTGGACCAACAGAATTGGAACTAGAGAAGTTGGAATTAATATGGCAAATACACCTGAATGCATATAATGAGCCCGGACTAAATGATATGTGTTCAATTATGCCTATCCTAAAAATTAAAAGTTTAGGTAGATAGTTTATATGTTAGCATCTGTTTCATCGATAGATGTATTTATTGCTGTTTAAACAGGAATAATTGATATAGGGAATCTTAATAACTGTTGTTTTTTACCACTAATGGTTTAAAAGAATTTTATATTATATAATTTTCATACTACACCAGGATGAATTGGAATTGTAAATAGTTTTATTTGCTCTGCGATGCCCCTAATGTTTTTACCTGAAATGTTTTTATCTCAAATGGCTTTACCTTAAATTTTCAAGTATTTTTAACACTATAGTGTAGCCCTTTTAATTTGTGGTAAGCTAGGATCAGCTGACTAGACACCATAGATATTTAAATCAATTTGTATTTGTATATGCATCTGAAGAAGTTCAAAGAACTGCATTGAACGAAAAGCGCTTCATCGAATTAAATAAAAGATTTTACCTGCCAGAAGGTTGCCACGTTATTTTTTGGGTGTTTATAGCCTGGTTGTGCAGGAGTGCTTTCTGCTGCCTTGCCTCTGTTACAGCACAAATGTCGATGTTCCCCATTTTAAGGAGTGCTTTGAGTGAGTGCATTCGGAGATTTAGACTTCTAGCATTGAACAGCATGACTCTCAGATTGCATTTGTTTGTAGCTGTTACAAAGGTAATTTGGTCTTTGGAACACTGCCTAAAAAAGACACTAAAGGGGTGGCAAGAGCCTTGGCCAGTATCCGGAAGCCCAGGGGTGACAGATGCAGGCCATCTCTGGCAAAGGTCTGTCAATCATGTCATCCCAGGCAGACAGATAATAGATCCCCTTAGAATGACACCAGAAACATAGCCAATTATTGAAATCAGTCATTTTCTGCTTGTACTGTGGTATCAATCTGGGTGATGGCAGGATGCTGCTCAGGGCTAGGGTCATACCCACCTGAGCTACATAATTCAAGAGCTCCTCCATGTCTCTTTTCATGTAGTCCAGGGAGGTACATCTCAGGTCAGTCACACCCACATGTACAATGATGGAGTCATATTTGTACCTGTTGTTGAGAGACCTGAGTGCATGCATTATGTGGTGGATCCTGGCAGCTAACTGTTATTTTTTCCTTATTCAACCTAGTGCGTGGGACATCAGTGTGCCTCATTATCGAGTCACCTATGACTAGCGTGTTGGGCATGGTGTTTTGCCTTAGGGGCTTTGGATGAGTGGCACACTGTTTAGGAGAATTATGTGTTTCATGATTAATGTTGTGTTGTGGTGGTCAAGTGCATTTCTGGCTTGGCGGTCTATGCTGTTTGGGTATATTTTTATTAGGGCAGGTTCAGAAGACTACTCTGTATGCCAGGCACAAGTTGCCTCTCAGCAGCCATTAAAATGCAGGGCACAGTGACAAGGCTTGCTGTGATTCTATAATTGTGACTCAAATGACCCAAATGGATGCTCATGGCTTGGAGGAGCCTGGGGAAGAAGGGCCATTGACATACCTCTATCCCATCCTGGGGAATGGTGGAAATATTTTATGCAGAATCGTTTGATCTCACTAAATATTACAGAGAGGTATGTAGAGAGTCACCCAGGCACACAGGTTCAGCTCCTGCCAAGCTACTTCATCAGTAACCTTCTGAGGGGACACTGCATTCTGAGGACGGCGTGCATGGAAGCATGCACAGCTACCAGACGGGAGGTCATTGAGGGGCCCTCACACATGAGCATGCATGTCAGCTGTCAAGGGAAGAATTGTTAGGGTTTACAAGAGAAGCTCCTGATGGCTACCTAAATGACAGTTCTACTTTACTGGCTGTCACCCTGGGTAAAGGGAATCAGTGGCTGACTGGTCAGTGGTGGGGAGGGATGATGGCTGGCAGGCAGAAGAGAGAAACACACAATAAAAAAGGCAAACAAAAACTGAAGCTGAAAGCACCCCTATTTTTTTTTTTTTTTTTTTTACAAAACTGTAGTTTGATAAACAATAGCAAATAAAACTGACTTGTGGTAATACTTGTCTAATATCATACAGATATGTAAGCACTGTGACAAAGAAACTTAGAAAGGAGCAGAATAATTGGAATAATTGAAGAAAAAAATTGCCAGAAGAAAAAGTGTATTTTTTTTTTATCTATCTGTACAGAAGGTTTGCAATCCCCATTTTATTCCTATGCTGCTAATAAGTGCACTTCTGGAGAACTCATATTAATATCAGGAACAAAAAAAGAATTAATGAGAAGTATTGTAAATGTATAATTTTCATAATCGTACAAGACTAAACTGTGATATCTGTACATCTGTACATGTGTACAGTGCACAGACAGTTCTTTTACCATGTTATAAGGAGTAACACTGTCTTCAAAATGAGGTATTACTTGGCACACTGACATGCTCCCTTGCAAAGTTATTTATCAAAATATGAAAAAAATCATAATTTCCATAACCTAAATCTGAAACAAACTTTGATATTTGCACGAGTACAACATACAGGCACCATTTTTACCATGTTATAACTATCAATACTGTTTTCAAAATGAGGTATTACTTAGCAAATTCAGATGTTCCCTTACAAAGTTATTTCCCAAAATATGAAAAAAAAATCATAATTTCCATAACCTAAGTCCGAAACAAATTTTGATATCTGCACATGTCTACAACATACAGGCACAATTCTTTTACCATGTTATAACTATCAATACTGTCTTCAAAATGAGGTATTACATTGCACATTCATATGCTCCCTTGCAAAGTTATTTACCAAAATATGAAAAAAAAATCATAATTTCCATAACAAAGTCCAAAACAAACTTTGATATCTGCATGTGTACAACATACCAGCACAATTCTTTTACCATGTTGGAACCAGCAATACTGTCTTCAAAATGAGGTATTACTTGGTACACTGACATGCTCCCTTCCAAATTTATTTACCAAAATATGAAAAAAAATCATAATTTCTATAACCCGAGTCCTAACAAAACTGATATATGTACATGTGTACAGCATTCAGAAGCAGTTGTTTTACCATGCAGACCCATATAATTGTAAATACACACATTTTTGGTGTAGCCAACATACTGCTGAATGGGTACATGTAAGAAGAAAAAGCAGGGTAAGTACCGCCACTCCACTAATGAATCCAGGATAGGCATGGGACTTCAGTGGCAGGCAAGGCCATCTGATTTGTCCGATAGCTGTGCTAGCTACCCACTCAGACAGCTGATACCACTTTAGTCTCACAACCTCCTTCAGTGTCAGCAGTCTGCCTTACCTATGCCTTTTCTGTTTACATGTGTCCATTCAGCAATGGACCTAAGGGGTCAAGTTCTATATTAATAAGCCCTTCCTGTCATCTAAACTCTACACATGCCTGATAAAAGCACAATAAAAAAGAGGAGGGTGGCCTAATGGTAACATGTTTGCCTTACAAACACAAGGTACAGGGTTTGAGTCTCACAAGGGATAATTGGCTAGGCTTAAAATGGCTCACAAGGGCAGTTAGCCTAGTACTAATCTATGAACCTATCTATGAATACCTCTGAATATGGAAGAAATATGATACACAAGTCTGCATCAGAATCACAATTAAGGCATTCTAAAAGCAGTTTATATATATAACGCTGGGGAAAGAGGTAGAAGGATAAGGACATTTATTGTAATACCACAAGAAAATCAAAATAGTAAACCTTATACCACTGAGTCTAGTAAAAATGAGCTAATCAAAGTTCTTATACCCAAGACAAATTCTGATACTTATGAAATAATTCATAGTGGCCGTCAGACAAAAATAAGCAAAATCATCTCATACCATATCCCTCCAAGGTTACACAAGAGCATACTTATCTGACTTGTCCAATTAGCAGCACACACATCTGTTACCTATAACTTTTCACTAATACATATTACATCAACTGGTGAGGCCAGACAACAAAATATTGCTGCTTAGAAATAAGCAAATAGTTTATGTTTCAAACATTGTGTGCTCATGATAATATTAATCAGCAATGGTGTTGTCTTGTAGTAGTAGAGAATATACTTGCTAGAAGATACATGACAGGGATAGTCACCCGGCTGTGTAAAACCTTGGCTCTAGATGATTATCACTGTTGAAGTGACACCCTGACCCCATGAGCAAAAATGGGAAAAAAAGGGTTATGAATGGATGGGTGGGTGGATTGGCAAAAATATACGACAGATGAGGCTAGCATTTCACAAACAGTACTTGCATCTCTAAAGGTGTGCCACCACACTTCACAATGCAAACATTCTACAGACAGTGTTACAGTGAGGAATACAATGAAGCCATCAACACTGGGGAAATGGATGTGAGATGGCATGACAATAAAAACGAGGTAGCAAAGTTATAATTGCTTGCGTCATTGAAAGATATACCCAGAGTGTTTATACACATTAATATATGAATAATGGTATTCATTTGAAGCTTGAGATACAAACTGCAGAAACATAAGAAAAATGCTACATCTGAGTCTTCTGCTGATGGTCTCTGACTTCAGCTTGTCCTTTATTATATAGACAAAGTGTATGAGAAATCCAAGTGTTCTCATGATGGATCACTATGTTTCATCTAACTAACTAAGCTAATGTGGAACAATATACATCAGTGAGGTTAATATGCTACGAATCATCTAAGGAAGCTGCAGCTAGTAGTGCACACATTCCTGTCCACCACCCACCAACAAGATAGGACTAACCTCAAACCACACACATGTACACTTACTCAGATGAGGAAATACTCAACTAAGCTGTACAAATAAGCCCAAAAGTTAAAAAACCTACACACACACAGACATAACTGCCCATCCCAAACCACAGTTGGAGTAGGAAGCTTAGACAGTACACAGATAAATCCAGTACTGCACAAGATTATACCCCTTAAGGAAAAATGCAACAAAAGTACACTAAACATGTACTTCCTACTTCTTCCTCAATGTGCATGTGAAATACACCAGCTGAGAACGAGTAATTCATCACAAAAACATCTATCAGAAGTAATACAAGCCATACATACCTGTAATATTCAGCTGCTGTCTAGTTCAATTATATTAGTTTTGATGCTACAGCAGTCTTCTACCATGATGGTTATCTATCCCTAATACATTCCTGAAATTTGTTGAAATTTATAATTCTTCCTTTCATAAAAACATAACCATTTTTGTTATAAATATAAAACAAAAAATTAAGCAATATAAAAAAGATTGCACTAAACTCTCTTCCAACTTTTCCTTCTGACAGTAAGTTCTCAAATGAGACCAAAATCCTTTAGGAAGTTGGAATCAGGCCACACCAATAAAGCCTTCTGTACAACTATTCATACACTGAAACTGTAATCCTTTCAGAGAGAAGCAATTGATAGTAAGGAAATCTCTCAGTCATATAAAGAGAACACTGTCTCCACTGCCTCATCAAAATTAATGGACACATTTTCACCTCATTTCATACCTTTTGTGAAATTCTCTTTGCTACTGAAATGTTTTCAAGTAACTATTGAACTCTGATGTGTAGCCAACAATGATGAAACTAAGTTTATAGTAAAACACTTATAGGTTCATAGGTAGGTACTAGGCTATTAGCCCTAGGGCCTATACAAGCCTAGCCGTAATTATTCCCTGGGTATTGCTTCCCACAAATATTTACTTTCCTGGACCCCTGTCTAGCAGGGCTACTGAGGTGATTCTGGGGTGAATTTCTTATCTCCCATTTAATCGTCAAGGTTCCTCCTGAAGAGTGCCATGGAGGCGCTCTGCCTGACATGTATGGGCAGTCTATTCAAGAGTATGGGGAGTCTCCAGGTCAGGAACCTATCCCTCCAGCATGTTCTATTCATTGTGATGACAAGGTTAAGACCCCTGGAGTATGTGGCTTGGAGGGATTGGGATTTCTTTAAGTGTAGCATATCCAACAACTCTGGGTTTGACATGGCCTTGTATGTTAGGCAGAGATCGCCTCCGAGTAGGCAATATGCGACAGAGTATAGCTGGGGTTTCTTTAGACGGTCAGCATAAGGCATCTGCTTTAGGCCTGTGATTCTTTTTGTGAGGTATTTCTGCAGCCTTTCTAGTTGTTGCAGACGTCTTGTGAGGTACATACCAACTGGGCATTGTATTCTATAATGGGTCTAATGAGGGATGAGTACAGAGGGACAATGACCTCTTTTTGCTGGATGAAAAGCCCTTAATGATGAGATGTGCCATGTAAAAGGATTATCTAACTGTTGTGGCTATGTGGTTATCAAAAGTGAGACCACTGTCCACCTGTGTCCCTAGGTCTCTTATCACACTTTTGGTGTTTAGTGTACTACCACCTATGTAGTAGTTCATAGGTATGTGTTTTTTCCCAAAGGGGACAACTATACATTTTTTGGCATTTAGCCTGAGCCCATGGCTCTGGCACCAGGCATCTGTTTCGCTAAGGTTCTTTTGTAGTATATCCTCATCATTTGGGGGATTCAATAATGGCTCCCAGCTTGCAGTCATCTGCGAACTTTGTAAGCCAGAGTCCCTTAGTGTTGTCCTGTACTTCAGAGAAGTAATTGCCAAACAAGAGTGGCCCCAGGACAGAACCCTGCAGTACACCACTTGTCACTTGTCTGGAGCTGGATTTTGAGTCGGCTACTTTTACACTGTGTGTTCGGTCAGTAAGCCAGTTTGCAACCCATCGAGTGACGTAGGGATTATTGCCCAGCGTAGTAAGTTTATCTATGATTCCAGAGTGAGGGATAGTGTCGAAAGCCTTGGCGAGGTCCAAGTAAGCTGCGTGAACCACCTTACCTTTGTCCACGACTCTGGAGACTGATTCAGAGAAGTCGATCATGTTCAGGAGGCAAGATCAGCCCTTCAAGAACCCAAACTGGGTGGGGTCCATGTTTGAAGGTTGCCAATGTCTTTGTTTTTAAGTTCCATGATAATACATTCCATGGTCTTGCAGATCAGGCTCATCAGACTGATGGGATGGTAGTTCCCGGGATCCAAAATGGATCACCCCTTGTGGAGTGGGATGACTGTAGCTGTGCGTCACTCTGTGGGCATGAAGCCTGAGGTGAGGCTATGATTAAACATGACACACAGGTGAGGTGCCAGTTCATTTTGTAGTTCATGCAGTACACAGCCCGGGATGTCGTCTGGTCCTATGGATGTTGTATTCTTGGCTTTGGAGGGTGTGGTTTTTACCTTAGTGGCTGTGATTACCGGAATTTGGAATTCTTTCGGTATTGAGATGGCCCCTTTAGGGGGTGAGAGGGGGGTGAAGTTGGCACTGAATATATCTGCCATGATGTTGGCAATATCCTTGGGATCAGGATATCTAGTGCCATTCTGCTGTAGCTCACAGCAGATCTGAGTATTGCCATTTAGATTCTTGACACAGCTTTAGAATACCTTGTGGTTGTCTTTGGAAATTTTGTTTTCGTAACTAGCTTTGGAAGATTTTATGAGGGATCTCAGCTTTCTACTGAGGCTGGTAAGGGAGTTTTTTTGAATCCTGGGATCTTTCTCTTTTCTGCAACAGTTTCTTTCTTCTGTTGTACAGCTTGTTTATGGCAGGGGACCACCAGATTGGCTTCTTTTTTTTAAGAGGACAGTGTCTTGGTTCTATTTGGGATGGCTCGGTCCATGCATGAGTGAATGTGCTTGTGCAGCATCTTAGTGAAGGATTCAGCAGTTGAACTTCCAGTTCCCATCTGCATGGGTGTTGTGATGTTTGTTACTTCTAACTTGAGAAGCATGAAGTTGGCTTTGGAGAAGTTTTTTACAGAGGTTTCCTTAAAGAGGGGTGGGGGTGGGATGTGGATGTCAAGGGTGATTAGCCTATGGTCTGATCTGACCAACAAGGGGGTGACCACTGGTGTGGAGCATCGATCTCCCATGTTGGTAATGACCAGGTCTAGAATATTGGCACCCCTGGTGCAACTATGAGTTAGTTGCTCTAGGGCATTGGAATTTATGAATTCCAAGAACGTCTTACTTATTAAGACTTTTTAATATCACATATTGTAGCATTTAGTAAGAATATTGTCATTACTTATACAACTTTTACTTAGCATATAAGTACAAAATGTTAGTTAAAATGTAGTAAATGGTTTAAATTGTAAAAGCTGTGTGTTTTTATGAACAAATTTCAACAAAATGTTGAATGGTACTGGATGTTAGCACTAGATGCATGTTTAAGGAGTCCCATGGTATGTCTTTAATAACCTGACCATTGCCATTCAAAGATAAAAAAAAATCTCAGTTATTGTCTCTCTCTTTTTAAGTTACAGGATTTGCTCTTTGTATCACTCCATCATTGACTGTAGACATATGTCAGTAAGCAGACCAATATCAACTTCCTTATCAACCATGATATTTTCCAATTTTTTTTTCTGAAACTCTTAATATCTGTATGTAGTATTTTCATCCTGGACCTTTCCACCTTGTTTTTATAGCCTGCCTGATATCAAGCAGAAAAGGGTATCTTTTTTGTTGTATTTTTGGTTTCCATTTTTATTTGTGGCTAAAATCATTGGCCCTATTTAAATGGAGTTCCCCTTATGACTCAATATAAAGTTGCTTTTTCAGTTGTCAATAAATATCATCCTTTGTATGTCCCACATATATATGTATATATATAATTGTGTGTGTGTGTATGTACAGGTTTAGCTGCATAACTCTTACTTTTTTTTCACCTTGTTCTGGAATTAAGGACAAGTGATGAGGTTAAAACTAGCAACATAAAAATTTCAACAAAACACAAATTAAAGGTCGTGCTGCTAAACGCTAAGAGTCTAAACATGAAACTGCAATCATTGCAAGTATTCTTAACCCTGGAAAATGCTGACATCTGTGCAGTCACGGAAACCACAGCCTTACCTGGTTACTCATCCTATCATACATTCAAACCGCAAACTGTGGGCAGTAAAGCCAAAGGAGGTGGAGTTTCAATATACATTAAAGATATACACACCTTAAGGCTGGTCAAACAGTATTGCGCACAGTTGACACACCAGGTGCAGTTAACCATTGAAAAGACCCCTATTCAAATCATTGCCAGCTACCAGCCTCCAAATCTGACGCAAGATGCCCAATCCACCTATTCGGACCTGTTCGAATCTATCAAGATTCAACCCTTTACCCTGATCCTGGGTGACTTTAACTATCCACCCATAGACTGGAATAACTACTCATGCCAGAACACAAATGCCCAGAGATTCCTTGATTTTGTCAATGCAAATGCCTTGGGACAGCTAGTCGATACCCCCACAAGGGGTGATATATGGACATGATATTAACCAACATGAGTAACCACTGCAGCATCCCTATAGCATCATTCTCCCTAGTAAGATCTGACCACAAAGGGGTCACTTTCGAAGGTACCGTCTCATCCAACCCCCCCCCCCAAGCTAGGATCAGACATAAAAACTTCTCCAAAGATGATTACAGCCTCCTGAGGAATGGTATAAACAGCTTCACAGCCCTCTCACCCTCTGTAGAAACTAGCACCAATATCCAAAACTACACCAAAGCACAATATGAGCATTTATATAGATGCATGAAATTAGGAATGCCTGAAAGGACTAAGTCATCCTCCGCAAGAAAGAGTAAACCTGTCTGGTGGACATCTGTAATAAATAAAATCTACAACAAAAGGAAAAAAATTGCTGTCAAAGACCAAGAAGGAGCAGGTCCGCAATTGGAAGCAATGCCTCATTAGCCTGAAGAAGCAAATAAGAGCACTAGTGAAATCCTCCAAAGCAAACTGGCCACATCTACTAGAGACAATCATAAGTCCTTCTTCACATATGTCCGCAACCTCAAAGGTAGCACCCAGATCTGTTCAGAACTGGTGGTCAAGGACACCACATATACAAATGCCGTAGATATAGCAAACTTGCTGGCTCACAGATTCAGCAAAAACTTTACTCCCCCCCCCTCCCCAATCAGTAAATCAGGACATCCCCAGTACCTTCCCCCTTCCTCTTATATCTAGGGAACAGGTCATCACTGCTCTCTCAAAGGCAAAAAATACAGCCTCCATGGGACCAGATAACATTCCAGGCTGCATCCTACATAAACTTAGGCAGGAACTTGCAGCACCATTAAGCACCCTATTAAACCAAAGTCTGAGTACTGGCTTTGTCCCATCTGAGTGGAGGACAGTCACTGTCATCCCTTTACACAAAGGTGGAGCATCCACTGATCTAGGAAATATTAGCCCCTTCAGCATAACTAGCTTGATCTGGAAGGCCATGGAACGGATCATCATGGATCTCATTAACAAGGACATTGGCAACCTCCAAACACTTGATCCTGCACAGTTTGGCTTTGTCAAGGGGAGGTCATGTCTGCTAAATTTGCTCTACTTCTTTGAGACAGTCACCAAAGCCATGGATGAGGGGAAGACGGTGCACACCGCCTACCTTGACTTGGCCAAAGCCTTTGACACTATTCCCCACTCGGGCATAATAGATAAACTCTCTTAACTAGGCATCAATCCATATGTTACCAGATGGGTAGCAAGCTGGCTCACTGATAGAGCCCACGTAGTCAAAATAAGGGAAGCCACCTCAAGTAGGAGATTCGTAACAAGCAGCGTACCCCCAGGATTCAGTCTTGGGGCCTCTGTTATTAGGGATATACTTTTCTGAGGTGCAGGCCAAAACCAGTGGGCTATGGCTGATCAAGTTTGCAGATGACTGCAAGCTGGGTGCTATCATCAGTTCCCCTAGTGATGTGGACATCCTCCAACAGGGTCTCACTCAGACAAATGACTGGTCCCAGAAACATGGCCTCAAACTGAATACCAAAAAAATGTATCATCATCCCCTTTGGAGAGAGTGACGTCCTCACAAATTATCACATTGATAGCAATGTCCTAAGCACTTAATCAGTCATGAAGGATTTGGGCACCCAGGTTGATAGCAACCTGACTTTTGATTACCATGTTGCTTCCATGGTACGGAAAGCCTTCTACATGGCCCACCTCATAAGTAAGGGTATCATGTTGGGACAAAGAGGTCATAACAACCCTGTATTCTTCCCTTATAAGGCCCATTATTGAATACAATGCATCTTTCAGCACATACCTCGCAAAGCACATGCAGCAGCTGGAGAGACCACAGGGGTTCCTCACCTGGAGAATCCAGAGCCTCAAACATTTAAAATATACAGATAGGCTAAAAGCCCTATCCCTCTACTCAGTTTCATACAGACTCCTCAGAGGTGACCTCTGTCTGGCATACAAGGCGATCATGGACCTTAACGTGATGGGACTGCTCCATATCTGCAAGTCAAGCTCTATTCAAGTAACCTACATGGACGACCTCAACCTGGTCTGTGACATCAACAAGAGTTGTTGGTGGGACAGATTTGTATCCCAGAGACTCCCTCATCTATTGATAGACTCCCTCTGCACATCAAGCAGAGTACCTCTTTACCCCTTCTTAAGCGCAACCTAGATAACTGGATGGAAAACCAAAAATATACCCCTGGGATTCCACACATGTCCCTGCTGGACAGGGGCATTGGGTGCTGATTTGTCTAAACATGGGCTAAACTCTTGGCTAGGCTTTTAAGGACCTCAGGACCAATAGCCTAGTAACGTCCTATGATCCTATGAAGGGTAATACTGAACTGAACTAACAGTTCTTTCCATATTCAATTTTATTATTTCTGTCCAGATATATTAGTTTTTTTCCTTCCTGTATATGTGCCTGTGTGTTTACATATTCTGAAAAATGGATTTATTTTGGCTTATGAAATGTTTTCACTGCCTTTGTGAGCACAATTTATTGTAAATCCTCCCATGTACATTACCATGCTGTTATGCTTATCACCATTACACAGTATATTGTATGCTTTTTTAACAGTAACATTCCCTAGATGTTGTGAGTGGTTGTTTCCTTCATGGATCCTCTGTTTGGCTGTCTTTGTTTTTTAATTTATATTTGTTGAGCCATTCGCTTCACTTGCACTAAATTATTTTTATTTTCTTTTGTGTTTCCATTGCACTCAGCATTTAGAATTCATTACTGTATTAAGCTTCCACTGTCCCTCTCCTTCACCCAGTTTATAAGATCAGTAATGTATTCTTTCCTAGCAAGTCTTTTCTTTTTATTCATGACTTTCCCTTTCTGAACAGCTACATTTATTTGTGTTTCTTCTTTTCTGATCTGATTTCTGCCTTTTTAGTACCATAAGGAATCACTTTGTTCTCTTTAAATCCCCCCTTCTACCTGAAATATTGGTTTCCCCATTATTTTTTTAACTTCTGTCAGGAATATCTGAGTATAACACTTACTTTTTTCTGCACTTTCCAGTAATTAACTTGTTTTCTCTAATTCAACACTTATCTGCTGCCGACATTACAGATGCATGAGGAGTACTAGCATTATTTTTTGCCTATTTCGTTTACTTTCAGCTTTTTATACTATTCTCCTTCTAGTAACAGAGATTCATTAATAGCATGCTCAGTCTGTGACAGTAATCCTGTACTGTATTCTAATATACTGCCTATAGTATACCCTGCTGTAATTGCATATTTTTCTTTGTTTACTTTAACAGCAATTATATTTTTCAACATCCCTCTCATACTACCACATGCCTTATCTTGTATGCTGACCTGGGGTTACGTCTTACTTCTTCAATTGTTCATTATTTAATTCTTGTCATGTTATTTCTATCTTAAGGTGTCCCTTTATGTAATGTGTTTTCATACTTCTGCTCAGTAAAAGATGCTTTAGTATTTAGACTTGTTAAATATAAACACTTTTCAAGTACATCTACACCTTCTTATGTTGACATCTCTCATTTATCATATTAGTAAAATTATCTCTTTCCTTAATCTTTATATAATGTCAACCTGGTGTAAATAGCGTCTTCTCAAATCAGCTTTATAAGCCATTGCTTTATTGAAACTTTCTTCATCAATAACCACTTCAAATATTGAATCTTTCTTTGACTTTTTGGCGATTTAACAGTAATATTATGAACATAGTTTGTTGGAATATGTGATGTCTTTATGCACTAAAAATGAGTAGATGAGTGTATACCTTCTGTATAGTTAATAGATTGAATGCTAGATGATCTATTTGATTATATGCTTACTATATATATATATATATATATATATATATATATATATATATATATATATATATATAAAGTGACAGTATTGAGTTCATTACATGGTTGTTTTCATGAAAACTGTTTATTAAAATGAAAAGTAAACACAGCCACTTAACTTGAAAACTTGGTGTCTAGAAAATCTGTATAAACAGACTCACAAATAGAAAAAAAAAATCAAAAAATTTACTGAAATGTATTCACTGATAATCAATACTTCTATAAAAATGTACACTGTTTTATTACCATAATTATATTCTCAACCTAACCTGAAATTTAACCTTATCCCTAAACATAGCTCTAGCTCTAACCCTAATCTTAAAGCTGGCACATATAATAACCTTAAACGTAATGGCAATGAAAACCGCTACTCTAACAATGAATACATTTATTTATACAAGAGCTACGGCAACTGCATGTAACTAAACAGCACTGTTCATTCAAGGCACAATTCAACCAAATGGCTTTTCATTTCCTGCAACATTTGTACAAATACTTTTCAAACAAAAGGACATTGTCAAACAGACCACAAATAGATAATCAACTGCCATGTCATTTCATTTCTTCAATAATCTCAGTACAAAAAGTAGCTTTGTTAAAACAACTAAAGTTGTTCTATGTATATTTAAACACTACAAAAGCCTAAGTGTACATGGGTCTATATTAAAACATCAAAGTTTCAAAACTTTGAATGTTCTAATATCAAACCCTATTCAGCAAAAGCTGAAAATATCGAAGCAACAGAAAACCAATTTTTTTCCAAGGGAAAGAATTCAGTTGTCCGTTTCCGTTGCTTCGGTATTTTCAGTGCTGTGGTGGAAAGTTATGGGTTGGGTTCAGGTAAGTGTGCGATTGAGTGTGAATTAGGTTAGTTAGGGTTATGGCGCAGGTTAGGTATGTGTGCAATTGTGTGGATGTGAGGGTTAGGGTGGGTTAGGTGAGTTAGGGTTAGGGCACGGGTCAGGTAAGTGTGCGATTGTGTGGACGTGAGGGTTAGGGTGGGTTAGGTAAGTTAGGGTTAGGGTGTGGGTCAGGTAAGTGTGCGATTGTGTGGACGTGAGGGTTAGGGCGGGTTAGGTGAGTTAGGGTTAGGGTGTGGGTCAGGTAAGTGTGCGACTGTGTGGATGTGAGGGCTAGGGCGCGGGTGAGGTGAGTGTGCGATAGTGATGGACCTTAGGGTTAGGGTTTGGGTTAAGGTAAGTGGATAGTTACTGGTGTGTGTATAGTTTAGTGTATGGTTAGGTGTAAGATTTTAGGTGTATGTGTGTGGATTGCTGTTTGTTTGGTGTGCTTGTGTTGTGTGTATGTGTTTTGGAACAGCAAATGTTTTCCCTAGGGAAAAATTTTCTGTTCTGTATGTTCGATGTTTTCAGCTTTCACTGAATAGGGTTCAATATTAGAACATTCGAAGTTTTGAAACTTCGATGTTTTAATATAGACCCAGTGTACATGCTAAGCTCAATGATCTTTACTTGACTTAAAATGGCTTTATTCAGCTTATAACTAAACTTACCCACCCTAGACAAAGACACATACTACAGTGCAGTGAACATTTCCTTATATTTAAACTATATTAGCCAGGGAGTTTATTTTTATCACTATATATATGTAAAATAAGTATCAATACAGATATTTATTCAGGTTTATGTCCTGCTCATAGTTGTAATTATCCATTTTATTCATTTTTTTTTACATCACTCCTGATTGCCAGAGAAAAGCTGTTTACACAGCACACATTTTCCTGCAATGGCTGTTCAGGCAACACGCACAGAAGTCTTCCCCCTTCTTTCCCACCATAATTTTCAACAAACAATTAGAAGGTCTGTAGAATCCTCTACTAATATGTAAATGAGTTGTTTCTTACAAAAGTAGCTTCTCTAATACCTTCAGTAGAAGACACAGACCTAGTACGTCTGACTCAGCTCTCCTTGACTTTTTAGCTACAATTTTATATGTAGTGGACCTTGATGAGTTTTATCACATCTGATTACTTTAACCACAATACAGTGCCGTAAAATTTTAATAAGTCATACTTCAAATGCCACTGTTTTCATTACACTCCACAGAATAGTTTAAATGATATATTAATAGATTACACGCAACATGTAGTACAGACCATAACTGATTTAGACCAAATGCATTACTTATTTTTTTTCAATATCCACCAGGGTTTCAGGTTTTGATAGCCTCTGTCTCAACCTAGTTTTACAAATCTGCCTTTGCCTTTTATAAAAGTCTTGATAGTACTTATGAATAGAACCAGTAACTGCTCTTCCAGGATGTCCACCTTCCCTGCTGTCTGCCTCATTTACTTGTAGCACAACTTGTAAACTTGACTCTCCTCCCTAGCACAGCGTTACCCTTATTTGTTGCCTACTCACTGCCAGGAATGCTGTTGGTGTTATTTTTCACTCTTAGAGCACTCACTTTAGTAGAGCTCTCCATTACGTACGTAGGAAGATTTGACCTGTTCTCAGAAAATAAGGAAATAGTAAAATAAAGTACATACAACTGGCAGAATTTAAAGTTTGATTGCAATATTATTCACAGAGGTCTGTCGCACTTCAGTGCTAATTCTACTTAACATTGTACAGCACACAGCTGTCCTACTGCCCAAATGCTATACACACAGCTACTGTAAATTAATTTGCTACACTCACCACAATTAAGGAACTATAATTCTAGGCCAAGAACAATAAACGCATCATCAGTCGCTATCCAGTTGCACATTCCTAGGCATGATTACCGAATTCTCATTACTGATTAGGCTTGCACTGTAATTGCTGTTGTTATTTATGTGCTCATTCATTCCTTCTATTATTAGATGGATAAGGCTTCAGAGAAATGAATCATTGTTTTCGGTGGCAGTTATGAAGCTTGGTCTAAAAGCTTTACCAAGGACATGGCGTATGTAAGCAAACAGTGTTGGTTTACAGTCTGTAGTTTGTTCTCCTTTCACTACCTCAACCACATATCTATTTAGTCATTTCAGTATTTTACATTTGATTTAGGTACACTGGGGGCCATATGTTATTTAGCGATGACATTTTCAGTAAAGAACGCAAAAGTGGATTTCTGAACATCTGTGCCATGTTCCTACTGCAGCCCTGTCTTTCACTTTCTCTCAGCTATATCTACATATTCTCTTATTCTCTTTAAACAACATAAAAAAATTACTTAAAAGAAAAAAAAAGTGTATTAGATAAAATTATTTTCTTCATTACTCATGAAAATGGAAGGATAGACAGTGGCAATATCGGCAATGGGATGGAGATTCATGGAAAAACAATTCTACAGGTAGAGGAAACAAATGGGAGGTTACAGAAGGTGACAGTTTGGTATTCCATCCCACAGTCATGATCCCATACAGTGTGATTCCAAATAAATTATGTAATGTCAAGATCCTAAGATTAATCTATATTTGTCTCTCTAGTTTATAGGATAACTACATGGATATATTTTATCTTTTTTTGTATTCTGTATTTTTTCCGCAAAACATTATCCATGGATACACTATTGTTGTTTTTTTCACTCTGTACTGCATTCTAGGTTACTTGACCTCTTCACCTGATGTCATATGCATTCATTTTTATATTAAATTCTTTAGGAATTTTGTTTCCATGGTAAGTCATATTATTGCCGATTACATTGTTGGCATCAGGCCTTGACAAGCCCACAGAGCAACATATCTGTAACCCTGTCATCTTACCCATCCATTAAAATCTAATGTCTGGGATGCAAACTGTTCAGATTTCTTCTGCATCAAACAGCATATAGATTACTGCTGGTGTAAGTTGTAAGAGTTGGGGGTTGCCATAGTAGTTAAAAGTGTTTACCATACAGACACAAGGCACAGGATTTGATTCTCACTTTTCACAGTAAAATTGGCTAGGCTTAAAATAGTACTCAAGGACATCTAACCTAGTAAATATGCATCAATCTCTGAACCTATCATAGACGAGAGAGCAGGTTAGGTATGAAAGTCTTGGAGAGTTTCAATGGCACAGTGCTTATAGGGGAAGATGATCTGCAACTAAGAAATTATCACTTTTCCAAAAAAAATACATAAATAATCTCATATAAGACTTATAAACTCTCTGTCCAGATATACAAAACCCTACTCCATACTCTATGAGTATGGAAACAACAGCCTAAAGATGGAAAACTGCAAAAATGAATATCTACATCAATTTATCTACATATGTACGAAGGGGATTACAAAGTGCCTTGTAAGCAATATCAGCCTTAGCTGAAAAATAAAACATATCAGTAGTGCATAGAACTATTATTAGTATACCTTTTCAGGATATAATAAATTCATACATAGAACAAGTTAAGAGTGATTCTGGATCACCTGTTCTGCACAGACATTCAAGAGAAAAACAAAAACTAACCTTGTTTTCAGATTCTGAGCATTCTGTTCATTTAAACATATTAGTGAGGATTTAGAAAAATAATCACAACCAACACTATATGGGCAGTATCATAGTGCCCAATAGCATGATGGTGATAATCTGCAATTCAGAGACATAATAAAACTGCAGTGGGCAACCTCTCATTAGCACCTCATTATAATGTCTTTGAATCCAATACTGCACTACTAAGCAACCTAACCATGACACAACCCCCTCCTAGCCTTTAGTCTATATTTAAATTGTTTTGTATAACTTGGAGCTTTATTTCCCGGGCCTCCGCTGAAAAAGAGCGTGAGCTCAGCCGAACATTCCCGGTCAACAAATGTAAAATAAAATAAATATACAAAACAGCAGTTGCACAGGCATCTTCAAATGAAATACATACAATCAGAGTCACAACCATCTGCTCACATACGCACACACACACACACACACACACACACACACACACACACACACACACACACACACACACGCACACACAGTCATCTAAGACCACTGTAATCATGCCCCAACAAACATATATACATATATATATATATATATATATATATATATATATATATATATACACATATACATATATATATATATATATACACACACACACACACACACACTTACACACAGCCTGCATTGCAGGTGTTAACAAACCTGGTTTTAACATAAAAGTGAATGTGTATACACTTTCAAAAGACAGTGTTGAAGTTACTGGTTTTGCTACCTACACAGCACTCTGTAGTACTACTCTTTGAACCAATCTATATTACTCTTCCAATGCTGGCAAAACTTTAAGGTAAGAGAATATGGCTAATATGTATTAGCCACACCCCCACAGATGGTCACATTAGCTTGTTGCCTTACCAGTGAGGTAAAGCAAGTGAGGTCAGTGCCTTGGTACTGCTGTAGCAGTACAAAGATCTCTGAAGCACTCATTTATAATACATTGTAGAAATCTGTGCAGGACAGGTTTCTCCAGTTCGTCATGCCTTTCATAAATCCTAAGGATTGTTTTCTTCCTCTACCTTACTTTGTGTCATCATGTCTTTAGCTCTGATCTAAAGGTATAACCAAATATTGCAAAAAAAATAATTCAAGCATGGAGACAAATAATAAGACAAGATGGGTTTCTTTACCTCATGACTTGAACAAAGCACATGATGAAGACCATGGTGGCATTTTCTTGTTAGCTGGAAAATCTTCATCTGTGCCTTTTGGTGCCCTTAAATAATCTAGTAGGTAGTCATTTTCTGAACACTATAGTTATTTAAATGCCTTATTGGTTTGCAAATTGTGATTTGTTATGAAGTTTAACTGTATAGAGTTTACTGTAATACGCTGGTGTCATATGAATAAGTGCAATAAAAATAAAGTGATTTGATCTAACTTTTAAATAATAAAGTTCTGGCAAACATTCCAGTTCTCAACCTCCAATCAGTTAAAAACTTACAAGAGTGCCATTATTAACATCCTGACCTGTCTAGCCACACAATGAGCACTGTTCATATGATACATCCTAGGTAAAGTAATCTTTTAAACAGCAGTTAGAAGTGCAAGGCAGCCCTGGGACAGATAGTGAATGCAGAAGAGGCCAACAGCAAGTCTAACTGAGAAAACAATACCTGACAGAGTAGGCAGTACTGGGGAATACTGAACCACCCATTGGAAGGAAGGGTAGCACCAAGAAGGACTATGACCGGCAGTACTACCCACCCTGAAGGGTATACAGTGGGTATCAACTATGGGTAGCGACATTTTAAAACTGTCAGCCCTAATTTTCAAGTTGTCATATAAAGTATTGCCCACCACTAGCAAATAAACTAGATAATGTGTGTACCCATCATGCCTAAAGAACCCACTACAATCATGACTAAAAAAATGAAAGGGCAAGTATTTGGGTCAGTCACAGGGGAAAACACATTTAGTAAGGCCACTCCTGTTTCTTGCAATTCATTACCACAAGATGTAATGAATTTACTTCTTGTTCAAATCCAAACCGGAGAAACACATAGCTGAAAGCTACTCTCATCGATGTTTTAAGGATATTGGATGACTAAAACCAGAGTAACAATGATAGACAAACATGACACTGGGAATCAGATGTGTACTTTGTTAAATGGAATGATTACTAGCTTGCTTTCTTTACATTCTGTAGAAATCATTAGGGGGACCTTTAGTCCTAAGGGTGTGTCTATCTGCCTATTACATTGTAGAATGCTGATCACTTAATGCTAGCATTTTTAATCTCTGCATTAGGAAGCTTGCACAAGACTACTGAAACCTGCTAGAATGAGTTATTTAAAGTGCATAAACATTTTCAGTTATGCATCAGATACCTTGCTTGCATATATATATATATATATATATATATATATATATATATATATATGTATATATATGTTGAGGTGCCCTTTGAATGTCCAAGGATTGCAAAAAAGATCCTTGAAACAAACTAAATTTGAATAAGGGAACATACACAAACTTCAACACTGTGTTACTTTAGAATACCCTATGAGGTATTGTGGACTCAGAAGGTAGCCACTCTGGTTTTTTTTTTTTTTACATAAATAACAAATGTTGGAATTCACTGTTATTCAACACAAATTACAGTTTACTTTTTGATGTATTCACACTCATGTTATTTATGTTACTCTTAACAGGGAGCTCTTTTGTTCATATATAAGACTCACTTACTAGTGCATGCTATCTTATGTTTAACCTAGATTGTCTTACTAATTACAGACATATTGCATTACATGGTTGATAACCAAATGCTGAAAGACATCATATAGCTGAAAATGTAATGTCTTTTGTTTGTATATACCTCACTAAATATTGTTTGTGCATATGTTTATAGTTGCTTCTGATTTTTTATATTGCATAATGTCTGTATTAAAATCAGGGTTGGCCTTAGGGGAAATGGAGCCCTAGGTAAAATTTCCATGGCACCTTCCCATGTCAACTATTGCCTCCAGCTGCAGAGCCCTCTCTGTATTCCCCTTATCCTGACCTCCTCACACCATCTAGATTAGTTTTTATTCTTCAGCTTTTTTCTCAGTCCTTTCCATGTTCCCTAAACTGGTCAAGACTGCACTGTAAGAACTGTGAAGGAAAAAAAATGAAATAAGCTGGGAGTCCCAGGGTTGTCAGGGTTCCAAAAA
Organism: Protopterus annectens; assembly: GCF_019279795.1. Lineage (NCBI taxonomy): Eukaryota > Metazoa > Chordata > Ceratodontiformes > Protopteridae > Protopterus > Protopterus annectens. Next base: position 1,537,075,626 of record NC_056739.1, on the reverse strand, counting down.
ACATGGGTTTCTAGAGGCTTTGAGGTACATTTTAGAGTTTTTTTCCAAACTTTCAATCTAATGATAGTCTAAAGAAAATTTGTGACTACGGAAAGTTTTTTTCTCTTTCAAGAAAGAAATCGAGTACTTGGCTGAGTGTCCAAGCCAAGTCCTCCACCACTCTCTCTGAAACCAGTGCTCGGTGTCCATGCTTAAAGCACTGAGATTTGTTTTTCACACACACACACACACACACACACACACACACACACACACACACACACACACACACGAGAAAGGCTGGCACAGATTTACTAGCTATGTCCCCTTCTGCCCAGACTATAAGGTAGTTAATGCCACCAGACAATCCAAAGACAGCTACTCTAAGGCTCTTACAAGGGTACCAAATTATGCTGAGTGAAATTAATATTAATACAAATGGTAGTGTTTTGAACAATGCTGTAAGGCTTTTAGGAGTAGTCACAGTCACCAAATAAATATAAGTACTCTCAAAGGTTAAAATATTCTGTAAAGGACTGGCTACAATGTAAAGTTTAAATATATTTAATAATAAATAATAAAAGAACATCAAAATACTAAATATTTATTTACAATAAACACCAGAGTTTCAATCACAGGAAATATTAAAATAACACAGATGAGTAGATTCACAAAGATACAGAAAAACAGTACTTAACTAATCTCACTATATTTTCTTGACTGATGTAAATAATTACTATTCTCTTGTCACTTACTAGAGCAAGGCAAGATGAAGTGGGTGAGAGATCCTTCTATGTCAGGTTCCCAAAACAGACTGCTATGAGACTTCTCTCTCATCTGGTATTAAAACATATTTTTTGTCGTAGATTACAGAATGATATCACATACATTTGTTCATCTGACTTCTGGTTCCCATCCTACCCCCATTGCTAGAAAATGAACCAAAATATAAACACAGATAGGGCTTTGCTGACATGTTATAGCATCTGGAAGCTAAAAAACAGTTCTACTCTTCCTACAGGAGCTAATAAACCATTATCTGACAAAGAAATTTAGTCTCTGGCTGCAATAAGAGCTATAAGATACAATCTTTATGGCCTAAACCAGGTAATTTAATTTATTTTTCAAAGTTAACCAGACAGATTAACATTTTATCTTCTAGTATCCTCTGTTAAAACATATACATTTAATCAGATACAATACAGTCAGAACCCGCTGTTGGTACATTTTTAACATAAGCAGCTTTACAAATACATTTTTCAACACAAGCATCTGTACAAATCAGTTTGATATACAAATGACATATAATTCTTTATAAAATTCCAGCTAGCTATTCTGGCATATGTTACAAATCCACTGCCCTAATTCTCCTAGCAAAGCTGGCAATACTTCACATAGTCACAGAAGCCCGGATCTTTGAGATATTCGGTGATGAATTTTATGACTTATTTTTGAAAGGCAATAAGTAATTAAAGATTAATTTTTTTATGCTACCCAAAAAGTTGTATTTATTTTATTTATCTTTTATTGCTTTTGTTTACTGGGGCAGTCTGACTGGGCTGTAGTATCCCCCTTTCAGTGGAGGTCTGGTGGAGAAATTTTCCATCTCTACTAAATAGGCAGCTTTATAAACTAGAAAAATGCAAAGCTTACAGTTAGAACATGGACATAAAATAACTACAACTGAAAGGCAGCTAAACTAGAGAAATTCTACAGTCAGTAAAATACACAGTTATTCCATGTTAGTAAATGACAAACCAGCATGCACAGTGCAGTTTAAAATGTAATTTATAATTTTACATTTATAGGAAGGAGAAATATGAGAGAGGAGGTATGGCAGATATGAGTAGAAAACAAAAATAGGTGACACATATTTGAGTAAAATAATAATACCTATTTGTTATCCAGGTAGGCCCGCTGAACAAGCAGTTCATTTTCAGGGGTGGCACAGGTGCAATATCCAATTAAGTGACTTAGCCAAGGTCACACAGTAGCCAAATGAGGGCTAAAGGAATTAAACCTTGTACCACAGGAACTCCAGCTCACAACCTTAACTTCTACACTTACAGTATTATTTGTTAACTGATATACAGATAAAGTTGTAGTGAAGTTGGTGTAGATATAGAGGTTAGTCAGTATGAGTTGAAATTTCACTACAGGGAAAAAAAGAATTGTCATTGAGTGAGTAAAAGAGGCAGTATGGGGAAAGGGTTAGAAGACAGCAGAAGATGTATACTGAGAATTTGCTGAGGTATATTGATGTAATCAATATTGTGTGTGTGTGTCCACAGATAAGAATCCGTGATGTTATTGTTCACATATGTGCGCACGCACACACACACACACACACACACACACACACACACACACACACACACTACATTATCTACAGAAAATTGGAAGAACATCACTTTATCTACAGCATTGCTTTGGGATGTCAGAGGAAAGCACAGCAATGTGTGAAAATCCACACAGGGACATAAAGGATATGTAGCATCCACATCCAAGATCTCCAACAGATAGCCAAGAGCTCAAAGAGATAGACAAAAACTCAAACAGATAGCCAAGAGCTCAAAGAGGTAACCAACAGGTGAGAGAGAGAGCCAAAAACTCAAACAGATAACAAACAGCTCAAAGAGATGGCCACAAACTCAAACAGATACCCAAGCACTATGAGAAGGCAGTACTGGTCCAGTGTGCTTATTAAACCATGTAACCAAAGTAGGCCAAAGTCCTTGTAGAGGCCACTGAAAATGTGTGCCAACAAATACCACCATATATATTTCATTGTTAAAGAGAAAAATAAAGATTAAAAGTGTGTGTGTGTGTGTAAGACAGACTGACATCAGCCAAAGAGATTTGCTTTAAAATATATTGTACCATGTTGGAACTAACAAGATTCTGATTCATATAATGAAGTCATCAAAACATTATTGGCATGAGAAGTTAATACTGCTTAACTCCTGGTCAGACCCATGCTAGCCAACTCACAGTAGGGTGAAACCAAGCATGATAAAAGCATACAAAAGGGCCAGACAAAGATAAAGTCACAAATCACATTATTCACTGATATTAAATATACATGTAAATAAACACACAAACATGTCTTCATTGTAATGCAAAATAGCCTAATATAACAAAAGGATAATTGTCAGCAAAACATACATTTGCATATTACAAACACACATACAAACTGCAAAAAAACACATAAAATGAACTCCTGATTCACTTAAATATTGTAAGCATCTGAAAAACACACTGACGAAAATATGACTCCTAGTGCTTTCTCTATTAAGGAAAACAATGGCAACCTCTGCTACTTTGATATGGAATGCAGTAAATGAAGAAGTAAACATAAATACATAAATAACACCCTCCATATCACATGAGGAAATTATTATTATTATTGTTATTATTAATGAAACAACATTAATCAATGAAGGAAATGGAACAACAATCCTATACTCCTAATACAAGCTATGTGTGAGTCACAAAATACTACCTCCACAAAAAAGTAAATACATATGTAAACATTTAGTCAGAAAAATAAACAAAACACATACATGTCATTAAAATGGAACCTTGTATTGAAAACGGGGCTACTCTGTATTTAATCTGTGAGTTTTCATGAAACTAATGCCAATTATTTATTCAAGATAATAAGGATAAATTAAAAGACAAGGTAAACATTTAACTTAAAATGGGAAATACATGCGATAGAGCATTCTGTAAGCAAGCTATTTGCACACAGCCCTTTTTATTTGATTCACAATGCTGACTTAAAAGAGAGTGAGTAACCAGAATGACTTGAATCTAAATTAGCATGTCATCAATATTCATGAACCATTCTATTCAACTTAAAACAGATAATACTGGATTGGTGTGTGTGTTGAAAAGGCCACTTCTCTACAAAGGCTGCAATCCATGGAAGGAAATGATGGCCATGATGGCATGCACCCCCCCCCCCCCCCTCAGCAAAAGCATTTTCCCCAAAGGACTTCATGGACTACTGCTTAATTATTCATGACCTTCCTTTTCATCAATGAACAATCATCCAAATTAGCATATGTAAAAGTTATTCACGGCTTGCATAAACTTAATATAATTTAAGCATTCAAAAGACTAACCCATCCAGCCATGAGTTGTAAATGCCATATCTAGGTTCAAAGGCGTTTGAGTCTACAGTTTTGATCTACAGCATTACTTTATATGTGCAGGTACGCTCTCTTTATGTCTTTATTCAGATGACGTACTTCAGTATGAAATAAAAAGCATGGTACTTCCATGGATGAACACTTTCTGAAGCATTCTGTCTATCTTTTTACATCTTACAGACCATCATACACTTATCTTGGCTTTGGCACCAATGCACAGACTTGTACACAAATGGCCTCAGGCATGTGCACTGACTTTTATATGATGGGATGCAACAAAGGCAGTCTAAAATATAATATCCATTTGTGTAATATGAGAAAAAAAGTTCTCTTTAACAATATGAAGCAAGTAATTCCATATTGTAATTAACTACATAAAGGAATATGAAGTAGAATTCACCTATAACAGTATTAACTTTTTTTTTGAGTTGATGCAGCCTTGGAATGGAAATATAGAAGTGATGGGGGGCACAGACTGTTGTAATGGACCCTGGAAATTATTTTCCATTTCTTTTTAGGGTGAATATCTTTTCATAGTAATATATACAATTAAGCATGATGCAGATTTTGTGTTGTGGTCATTTACTTTAGAACAGAAGAAGAGAAGCTGAACTCAAAAGACAGGAGGAAAATGTATAAAGCTTTTGTAAAAACAGCCCATAAAATCCACAAATCTGATTGTCCAAACAACATTTCTAACAGTGGCAAACTAAACTAAAGATCTTTTTAGTTAACCAGATGTCACAAAACAGTCTGGTAGCACATTGTAAAAGGACAGAACTATATAAAATGAAGGTACCTGCATGGCTGAAACATAACGATTCTGAGACCTGAAGAATAACCGTAACTTTACTAATAACAGTTAATATTAATTAAAAAAAAATAATAAAAGAAATGCAGTCATTAGCAATGCAAAATCAAATAATCAGTGAAACTACCTTCAGCCTCATCAATATCTGCCCATATTCGTCATACGAATGAATATGCATACTTAAAATCTAAGAGCCCCTTCATTCAGTAGCAAAAGCACAAACAAAACAGAAAAAAAGGATGGGAAGCAAAATTACAAAAACAGAGTTACTAAAAAGATAAAATATATCTTTTGCAAATAAGTCTGGTACATAACAGAAATAAGTACTTGTCTTCTGATTAATAATTCCACACATTCTCTTTTGACACAGGAAAGATATAAAGTCTCATATGTATAGGTGTACATCCACGGATAGCTTTACTTCGTATATACTTTACTACACATTACATAATTTTGATTCTTCAAGACTGTATACTCTGAGCAAATGTAAACTTGTATAATCTTAATTACCCACCTTTGGTCTTCATCACAGCTGAAAAAGGTCTTAGGGCTATTTAGTATAAGTATTATTCGATTCTCAGCAAAACCGTCTTCTGTGTGGAGACATGCATGAATGGGTGTACCTTCGTTGAAGGTTGTGCATTGGGGCTGGCAACTCGGTACGTAAAAATCTACTGCCAATCATTAGCGGACCGGAGTTCTGCTGTGGCGACCCCTAACCGGGAAAAGCCGAAAGATACAACAACATTGAAATAAAGTCCACCACTTATAATTTTGGGTTTAACCACTCAGGCTTTACTGTTGTGTGTAGACAGAACTAATCATGAGTAAAACAACAGTCACTGATGGTCAGGTGGTCATTATTAATAAATCAGTACAGGAAACCATCATAGAACTTTATGCCTTACAAAGAAAAAAGTTAAGAAAAGACATGCAGAAGATAAATACAAATATATTATTGATGATGTACCAGGAAAACATCATTGGGGGGAGGATGGGAAAGAAGCGAAGCAGACAGCAACATGAAATGACACCAAAGTGTACAGAACAAATGGAGAAATATCAAAGATGATGACATTTTTGGATGAATAAGGAAAAAAAAAAAGTTAAATAGCCAACAATATGTTTTAGTAAGGAAGTCAGCTTGCCCAGAGGAGAAAACAGATTGCATGGTGTCACAAGAATATTTTTAAATGTTAGTGACAGAGGCATAATCCCAGTAACGGATGTCAGCAGCATAAGTATTATAAACTGGAGAGCAGAGGGGGCTATATCATCAAACTGGGAGTAGTGAAGGAACGGAGCAAGAAGGCCACACCGGGAACTTTATTTACTGACCTGGTTAGTCTCACCAGGTGTGTGACTTATTTTCTTCGGAATACTAATGTAATATTTATATAGACTGACACAATCTGTCTAGTACACTATCAAAATTGTTGTATAAGAATATACGGGCTTTGAAACTTAAAAAATAAAATAAATATATATATAAGAAAAGGGGATCGAATTAAGATACTTTTCAAAATGTATTAGATCATTTTTTCTTAATTTTGATGTGAATGACTTTGTTTATAACATTTCTGATATAATTTTACAGTATCACATAATATTCGTTTAATAAACCTTCCCTGATGTTTTTAATAAGTACCATGGGATCTTTATCATCCACCTAAGGCACCACCAACTCAGGCAGACAGAAGTTTGTTTTCAAGTCTCATCTGAATGACAGCTTCTTATGAATATAGTAGCATAGTGTTATTGCTAAAACATGAATTTAAGCATCTGGACTAAAGATAGATCCCACACTTTTATTATTTTTGCAGCATCAAAGGTGAGTGTGCAAGCTACTGTCCACTGGCAATGTAAACTTTCTAACCAGTTATTCAAATCTGGAGAGGTTTTGGAAGGCTGAATAACAGCATATGCCCTTATTTAGAAGAGGATGTGAAGATAGTGTACCATAATTACAGATCAGTTTGGCACTTTAGTGGTATGGAAATAGTAAATTAATTATGGACTGCAGAATCTCTTGAATTCATATAGGTCTATTGGAGTCTCATCTATTCAATGACAGAAAGTCATATGATAAAATTCTGTCACTGAGTCACTTTTGTTTGTCTGCTGCCAAAGTAATTCATTCAGGATAGATACACTAAGAAAATATAATTATGACTGACCCTTGAAACTCTAACTAATGGAATTCTGAGACCAAGCTAATAACAGAGTTTAATTATTATGTTAGCACTGGCATGAAACAACTTGGTGGTAAGAAGAGTAAATGTGGGAGAAGGTCAGTTAGAAAGTCTCTTGCAGGAAGCAGTATGGTGAGCTTTGCCCTTTCCAATACAGCGACTGGCTGTCAGAAAGTAAAATTATACAGAGTGGTTGTTTAGTGGTAATGTCTTTGTCTCAAAGCCTCAGGATCCTGACCACTGTTGAATCCTGGAGTCATTGGCTGTGTAGTGTTTTGAGTGTGTGTGGTTCTTCCCAGGTATCATCCACAAAAATGGTGGATGACTGGTACATATAAAGGAGAAAAAAATATACACACACACACTCATGTATATATGTGTATATATATATATATATATATATATATATATATATATATATATGTATACACACACAAAACATATATGGGTCTATGCTATGTTAGAACATTGAATGTTCAGAATATTAATGTCCATAACACTGACCCCATAAGCTTGAAATGACAAAATATCGAACTGCCATAACAGTGATGTACAAATGATCAAATTTACTTGTTTTTGCAGGAGGAAAAGCCCACTGGATCCCCACACCTCCTGCTAAATTTATCTATCTATATATAGTGTGTGTGTGTGTGTGTGTGTATGTATGAATATATATATATATATATATATAGCTAGATAGATAGATATATATACATATAGATTGATAGATAATGACTCAGAGATTCCACTACACCAGGGAATGGGTTAAACCCCAAATCCAGCTGTACTGTAATCTCACTGAATCACCCATGTTTGATATTCTGCACTTTGCTGTTATGGCAGTTTGATATTTTGCCATTCCGAGCTTCTGTGATCGTTGTCCTGAAAATTTGATATTCTAAAGGGTCCACAGATATGTATATATTTATTGTATTTTCCCTTATTCTTGTGGCCCTGGTCATGTCTGAAAAGAGTCTTCAATCATCCCTATTCTGTGCTTAACAAATGATGAATAACTAAAGTTATTGCATTACTTTACTATGCAAGTTAAACAAGTTGTTTAAGCTGTTTCTGTTATTATACCTCTACTTGTTAACTGGTATCTGTTACTTATCGCATGACGTCAAAGGGAGGAACCACTGAAAAAAACACAGGACTTACCAAATGAACATTTTCAGTTAAAAATGTAAGTAAATACATTTGGTTGTATTAGTGGAATCACATTTTTATTTCGTAAGCTCAGGAGACGGTGTGCCTTTTCAGGTGTGACCCCAGCACTCTCTCATTAAGTAACTGGCGTAGAGTCGCACAGTAGGCAAATGGAGGCTCGGGAATCAAACCCTGAATTACAAGCAGCAGCTAATTTACAGCTCATAGTAATAATCTACTGTGTTAGCTGCTAAATTCAGCAAAATCAGAGCGGATGACATGCCTTACTGTGAATGAGGTCTGCATGTACAGTATTGCGAACACAGCGGGAGAGGGAGAATCGGATACGAGGAGAACCGTGTGTAGATCTCATAACTTCCAAACAGTGTCTGTTCACTTTCAATGTGGTGAATGGATTAATGTTCTTAAGTCACAGACATACTGCACATATTAGAGCAGCAGTTGACAACAATACTATTAATGATTACAAAGCAGTACACAGACAACAGTATATTTACATCTGAGGACTGAATTGTAGCCGCAAAGAATATCAAGGCTGTGAGAAGACTCAGTAGGAGGACAGGCTGAATAGAAAAAGGATAACATCAACTGAGTAAAATAATTTAGTTTTTTACTCTATAAATTTCTGGTGATATTTCAACTACTGTTCACCTCGTTAAATGCATCTGCAGAAGGGCACAAATGGACAGAAAAAGGCAATGCAGATAAAAGTAAGCAAAACAGTATACAATCTGTCCAAGAAACTTGTTCAGCAAAACAGTACACAGTCTGTCCAAGAAACTTGTTCAGCACACTAAATTGCCTGGATACATGTCCTGTTTGGGCTGGCAGACTTCTGGATAATGTTAGGACATATTTCTTATCAGAAATCCTGGTTTGTATCTAAAATAAAATCCTGATTTAGCTGGCAGGGACAAAATGGGAGCTGGCTGGCAAAGCATAATTAGGTTTGCAGATACAGCAGCGCTGCTAAGGGAAACATACAAGCATGGTAGGAAGGGTTTCATATCTAATCTTTAATACATTAGGGATCAATACCCAAAGGTACAATCATTAAATATAAAACTGCCAGTCGAACAGTAGCAATCAAAATCTCACAGTTTCACTGTTAAACCATGCACCCCAAATACCTTCTTTTGCTTAAATACAGCAACTATATCTTGGAAAAAATACACGTTCTGAGATACCATAATCTCAGTCTTAAGAATATAAAAAGTGCAACAAACTGTACATTTGTGAACATATTACATGGTTGATCACAAATGATTCAAAGTTAAACTGGGCACCTGTTGGGAGAGTGGAAGAAACAGAGGGGGAGAAATCAGAACATTACCATCCTATCAGAAAAAAGTAGAACACTCAGATAAGACATAAAATTCCAATAGCAGCATTCTATGAGTAATGATGGTTTATTTTCAACAGGAGTGTTGATACTGTTTCACGGAAGCAAATTATCAGCCAGGGAAAAGTAGAAGGGCAAAGTAAGTAGTCTTTATCTGTCCTTCTGTGTAAGTGGGCACAGATATGAGCACAAAATTAAAGATTAATTGATGCATACAGAGCTGGTAATACTCATATCTTTCAGAACAAGGACATAATTACATCCATATACAGAATGAGTCAAAATCAGCCACAGGCAATTGCTGGATGGCACAATACTTCTTTCATATTTCAGTACCATGATACACATTAATTTCACCATGGGAGGTCCAGTTCACAAATGCTTACAAACAAGGTATTAAAGGTTCTCTGAGAAGAAGACAAACTCCATTGTGCCTTTCTGGATGTTGCAGTTAATCCTTGTACCTCTTCCTTCATATCACAGCTTGTCATCTTCTACTTTTATCATTCCTTCTTGATCTCTTGTATCACCCTAAGTCTATCACTTATACCACAATGTTTTTCTATGGCCCTGACAGATATCTATTTGCCTGTCATGGTTGGTTCTCTTATTCCTATTAAGCATGTCCCATTTATTTCACTTTTATGCTTTCTCTTCTCCACTGTGAATACATGCTCTAAACCACACTCAGTCCCTGACCATCTTACCACTTTAACACTGGTGAGAATGAGGTCAAGGACACTTCCCTTGTTTGTCTGTGCTTTACATATTAATTTAACTCTGTCTGTAACAAGGCATCTACTGTTACTACATTTGTCTCCTTTTCTACTCAAGGGTGTGGAAATACAATCTGAGGACCCTTACCACTCTCCTTCCATTTCATATGTTTCGTGTCTTATTCAGCTGTACAGTATAGCCTGTATACAGCCGACACAAGTTTCCTCCCCTCTTCCTGTACCTTCAGTGTTATCATTACTGCCACTTCCTGTGTCTCCACAACACCTTCCCCATTCACTTTAATAATTCCCTTTTGTAATTAACAAATGCCTCTTTTGTACATATTCCTGAATCAAAAGGCACATCCTATTCTCATTCATCAGTTCTCAATGATTCCATGCTGTCAGATGTGCCTAACTGTATGCTAGGCGACAGTGTCTCATTTTGCTTTTTGTGTTCCTGTCATTATTTAGTACTGTGCTCCTTGACTTTTTCTGTCTCATTTGCATTCATTTATTTCTAGACATATGTCTTTCTCCTTATACCTACACACCAATCTGGTTGGCTTTAACATCCTTCCACCATGGTAAAAACAACCTCAGTTTTCACAAATGTATCTATTTTTGCTTTACTGGTTTGTTCTGTTTTTGCAATCTATACTAATTAGCCTCTGTATGAAGACCTTCAGCTTTCTATACGTCTTCTATAATGCCTGTCAACATTAGTCCATGAGGCAAATATGGGAAAGATAATATATCCTGCATTAGACCTTTACCACTGAATTCCATCAAGACACAGATATGTTTTTTTTTCCTTTTAGCTTTCCAATCAAATTTAAAAGCTGCCTTGCAATGGCTATGAAGCATTTAGCATAACCCCTGTTGTACAGCTCATGTGAGCAAAACTTGGGAGTGTGACAGTATTCTGTAGATATGAATACCGGTGCAGTTCTTCAGATGCGGTTTACTAGTGCACATCTTTTTGTAATGTCTGTCCTTTGTTGTCTGCTGATCAGAACTCAGAACAGTACAAAAATAAAGCCCAGACTGTCACATCACTCAAGATAAATATAGTAAATCTGACATTTCTTCATCTTTGTCTCCCTCTGCCAGTTTTGAGTGTTTTACAGCATTTCTGACTTTCATTTACACTGTGGAAAAGTCTTCCTAGAAAGAAAAAGAAGAAATTGTTGAATTTTGAGCTTTATTTTAATGACTCACTGTTCCTCTGTAGCATTGACATGATGCTCTGTAATGCATCTTTTTGCACAACTAAATACTGCTAGTCCCTTTGTAAAGTGGCAGTCATTGATATTCCTATCCTGGACGCGGCATTAAACTATGACATCATGTATTCCATGATGCAGCACACTGTGGAAATGAAAGGCATAAAGTAAAAGTGAAAGCACTAACAGCGCTGCTAACGTGGGATCTGACAGAATCTTCTGGAACACATGAATAATGGTAACAAGAAGATGGAGAAGCGTGTAACTTATATTTCAGCTCTTTTTAGAAACATATGCCTTGCCATTTGTGAAAATGTATTTGCTGTAATGTTCCCTTTTTAGTAAGATATTCTATCTATAAGCCTCAGGCTATGCATTTGCCAACTGTTGAGAGTCTGACACACATTTCACATTTTAATGAGCCGTGCGGAATAATTTTAAGTAAGAGAAATCTGGTCGTAGGGAAGCAGTACTTAAAAGCTTGAAAAGGTGCTCCTTTTTTCTTATTATTTATATTTTTACTCTTCTATTTTCCTTAAAGGACCAGTGCTTTACAGTTAGCTGATTTTTGTCATATCTGATCACTGGTGGCAAAACAGTCTGCTTAGGAAGGGTGCTAGCTCCTTTTTTGATATTAGCATGTTATAACGGTAGTTTCATTATTTCCTGCAGTTTGTCTTGTTTAAGTAGTTCCAACTAGCTTCAGTTTTTCTGTTTCAAACACTGAAATAACCACAAGACACTTGTAAGAGATTCATTCAGTGGTGCTCACACATTAAAGGACACACAATCACTTTATAAATATAAGCAGGCGTTAGTTAGGCTAATTTTCTCAGACAGTGCTACTGTGTACCTCTGTTTATCAGACTCTAGGGGCTTTTGAGGCTACTGGTACTTGATCCAGGACTGAGCCTATGCCTTATGCATGTTGCCTGTCAGGATAGGCTGTGGATTCTCTGTGACACTGAAAAGGACAGAGTGGGTCTTGGAAAAGGAATGAATAAATTTGACAATGTATCAGTGGTAATCTTCTCATATTATCCTGAAATTTAAGGATGTATATGCCTCCTTAAGATCTAGAATTTTACAAGGTATTATGCTGTCAATCTTTAAAGCAGCATGGCTCTTACTACTTTAAAAAATAACTGTCTCCGATGCCATCCCCTCATGAGTGCGTTTACTTTGATGGTTTGTACACAGGAATTTACTAGACCCTTAATTTTTTCTTTAGCCCATACCCTACTTTTCATACCATGCCACATATTCTGTCAATTTTTCACAGAAGTCATAAGCAAATACTTCCACAGTGTATAGATACAATATACTTAATTGATGTTCACCTTTTGTGCTGTTTGATGATCTAGTCAAACATTTACAGATACATTGCATAGTGGTACACACACACACACACACATACATATATATATATATATATATATATATATATATATATATATACTCCTCTGCGGAATCAAGCCTTCCCAGACACACACATGGCTACTGTCTCATGATTATCAGTTCCTTAGGATTAAACTACATTATTTCTTCCACTGTGAATGTCAGAGTAAGAGCTCATCCCCTGATGTTAGTTTTAGTGAAGGAAATCACCATTACTCAATCCTCTGACACTTTTTTTTTTTTTTTACAAAATCCATTGAATTGATACTCCCAGAGAGCACACTTGGTCTAGTTATAGCTTCAGTTTCAGAGTTCTAATCCCATTTACCAACTTGCTTGTTTTGTTTAAGCCCATTTTAGCACTGGATATCTTACCTAACTATATTTGCTTATTGTAATTCATTGTGCTTTTTATAACCACTTTCCTAACTATTGTAATTTATGGACTTCATTGCCCTCGTGGTCCTGATTTTGCCTAAAAAGAGCATGTTGGTCAGAGCACCTAACCAGTTACCAACCGTATAAAAATAAATATGTTTCTGTTCTCTGTATCTCTTTTCTGTTGAATTTCTCCTGACCTTGTAAGAAACCCTGACACCCTTGCTCTTACATGCCTACTACTTTATTACCTTGGTTTCTTACTTACGTTTGCTCTCCTCCCATCTTTTCACTTTCATCATTCATTACTGTTACCATTATTAGATTCACAGCAATCTCTAAGCCATGATCGCTGCATACTCTGATCCTCCCCACCTACATTTCTCATATACTCCTTACATTATTTTGATTTACTCTAGAATTCATAGTTTCACCCTTACCAAACACTTTTTAATACATATGTCCTGCTCCCTCTACTCACCCATTTTTTTAATCCTACTTTTTTCGCATACTCCCTACCTCCTTTTTTCATACCCACTCAGTCTCTCTGACAATTCTTTCCATAAAATCTATAGGACATTGTACTAATTAGCCATAGGTACTTCTCCTTTGGTTTAGTTACATGAAATCTCAAATGACCGGGTGCAACACATTTATGACACTTAACAGATACTTTTATAAATATAAACAGCAGCAGCCAGCACTTCAAATCAGCAAAACCATTTATTTAATATTACTTCATTATGGAACAGACCGGTTTCAGCAACTCCATGCCTTCATCAGTGTTAAAGTTGCAAACAACAATGCCACATTTAAATATACAAGTAATAGAAAACTACCACCCATTTAAACAGACAGCATCACTTCACTGATTTCCGGTGAAAATAAAGCCCCCAATCTCACTATCCAGGAATATTTATTATTATTCAGAATATCATGCCAACCTAACTTACTACATGAAGTTAGACTAATCCTGTCAATAATAGTGAAATTAAACACATTAGAAGGATGTTTCTGGACATGTTTATATAATTCATTATATAGGCAGCCATTTCTAATGTAACTCATATGCTCAAAAATCCGAGTTTTAAGTTGTCTGGATGTCTGTCCTACATAAAAGCTGAACATGTGCAAGTAGCTAAATAAACTACCCAGTCAGAACAACAAATACCAAAACAATATCAAAAACTTTGGTGGTATTCTATATGTAATTTGTTTTGTTTTTAAAGCTTACCTACCTGTAGCAAAATTTCCACATGGTTGGCAACCCACCACAGGGATGCAATGTATTTGTTCTCTGTGTGTCTCATACCCCAAAACTCACCTGCCACCTGGTATTGTTTGTATATTTATGTTTTCCTTACATTTATAAAGTAGAACACCTAGTTTATTGCCAATAGTGTTCCTGTTTGTCATTATCTTCTATCCGTTTTCAGTGTGGAATAATGGTATAGTACACTGCTGTGATCACTGTTTCTCAAAAGGTCAGGTCATCGTGTTTCAGGAGGCCTATTTCAGGGAAGGCCAAAATAACTCAGAAAATGTTGTGTACTTAAAATTTAACTATCACCACATTAATTTTATATAGAACTAGGTTATGTGCAAAAGGGTAGTAATCACTAAATATTTATATCTAATTGCAAAACAGTACTAAAAGAATAATTATTAAAATACATTATGATCATTTCAAGTGAGTGTGTGTGTTGGGAACATGTGTTCTGCCACTATGCAGTGATGCATATGCCTTTTGTGTAGAAAGGCCAACAGTACTTATTTTATATCCACAAAAGTATCAAGGACTTTTCTTTGTGGAGGCTCACTATGATGGAGTATAAGGATCCTGGGACTGCAACTTGTAACAGTCACAAAATGCCAAATATTATAATGCACTTGTCAATTTGTAAATATCATTCTTCATGTATTGCCTAATTACTGTTGGCACAGGAATTCATTATGTTCATTGTCATAATACTCCATGTATATTCATAGGTACACTCTAACTTTTGTGCATGTAGATATTATATTTATGATGTGGACTTTTGTTAGTAATGTTCGTAGACCAGGTGCTCTTCTCTCCTGGCCTCCACTACCAGTGGGCTCTACACAACTGGATGTCTTAATCAAGAAAAAAAATACAACCAAAACTACATACCTGTGTATATACACACATATGGCTACATACAAGAATACATTTATTCCCTATTATCATACTCATCAGCCCAGTCTAATAGGAAGCAAAGCTGTAAGTAATAGACTATTATAGACAATGAAAATTTAAATGGGCAGAAATAATGATTTGGTATAAGTAAGCAAAGACTACAGGCTAGAGACATATAACATTGTTAGCCATAACCACTGTCATCTAAACAGCATATTATTTGTGGAATAATCTAGTCAAACTTCAGTTTAAATCAATACTAACACCATTTCAATTTCTTCTAAGACTTTGTTTCATTGCTCAACCACACACTGTAACAGCTTGGGGCTCTATAGGTTCTGTAGTGTGATTTGTTGAATTTAAGTTATGATTATGCATCTCTTTTCATATCCCAATAAGGCCGTTAAATAGAAAATCTTCTCTAAAGTCTACATAAGCTCGAATCGTGCTTCCTTATTTAAACTTGTATGCCAAAGAATATACATTTCAATTTTTTTAATATAGGTTTAAGATAATAAGCATTTGAAATGTTGGGACTCACAAGTGAGTCCTGAAATATGGAGACTAAATAATAAAAAAAAAAAAAAAGTATCTTTTGACCATGATGTCACCACAGTAGTTAGCCTTCTACCTGACTCATCTCACTAAAAGAGACATTTCCTCTAGCTCCAAAGAAATCCCAGTCCCCCTTTAAACATATCTCATTAACCCCATCATAAAATATAATGCCACTTTGGCATAAATCTGTCTGAACATATAGCTCAGCTATGAGCCTGTACACATTTAATCTGTTGTCCACACTTACTGCTAAATCTTAAACTATGTGTATTTATAATAATGCTAATTTGTCCTGGATTAGAAAGAAAATTCCCACACTTTCTGCCTAAAGACAGTGAAAATATTCTGATGTTGAGACTTAGTTTATTCTCATCTCTCCAGTTTATGATGTCATTTGCTGATAACTATTGTGTCTTTCAGCTTTTCCCGGTTAGGGGTCGCCACAGCGGAACTCCGGTCCGCTAATGATTGGTAGTGGATTTTTACATGCCGGGTTACCAGCCCTGATGCACAACCTTCAATGAAGGCACGCCCCATTCACATATGCCTCCACACAGAAGACGCTCTAGCTGAGAATTGAAAGTGTCAACGTCTTGCTATGAGGCGACAACACCGCAGCACCACCACCACTGATAACTATGTGTATAATAATTCATTGTGTTTGTAATAATTTTATCAAGCTTGACAGTACCCTTCATATTTAGTTAACAACATACTTCTCAGGAAACAAATATACTTGAAAATCATTGCAGCAAAAAACAAAAATGGATGCCAGCTTTGATCCTCATGGGACAATTTATGCAACTGTAACCAAACATATGTCAACTCTGTTTTTTTAACCTAGTTCTCCTACTGCATCAGTTTTTATAGATGTGACTTAGTTAACACTAAGTCTAACTGAAAGGAATTGCTTTTATAATAATCTAATGGTTAATGGTACCAAAGCACTGTTAAAATCAGCAGATACAGCATTAGCTTGAAATTCTGATCAGCACTGTTAAAGGGTTGATGGCAGAATTAATGGCTAACAGTATCACAGAATCTACCCTTTGTAAAACATGTTGATAAATATTGACATAGCATTTGCGTATAAAATCCTAATTTATTTGTTATTGCATGCACCCTTCCATAATTTTAGAAGAACAGCAGCTAAACTGATAGATTAGGGTTATATCAGTTTTCTCCTCGCCTTTGTATATAAGAATCAGTAAGGCTAGATTCCATCAAGATGGTAGGAGTTTAGTAGAGTTGTACGCTGCTTATCATGTTGTACTTCTCTCTCATTCTTTAGTATGATTGTGTATTTTTTCTCATGCACTTATTAATTCAGCCTGTCAATGACCAACAACTCAGTTTTTATGCCAGATTAAACACATTTTCAAAAAAGAAGCATACAAAGATTAGCTGCAGGGATTTGGCACAATTCCCTCAGAAATGATTACTATAAAGAAGCTCCCTTTCTTACTATCATGAGTATCACATCCAGTTTTTCTTGTATGTATGCCTGCTGTCCTTCTTTATTTCTTTTGTTTTTCACAAACGCTATCCCTGTGTCTGCTGCCACAGAGCTCTAAAAGAGCTATAAAGATGGCTTCATTTTTCATCACATTCCACAAACTTTAAAAAGATAATAGTCGTTTTATATCAGTGCTTTATCTGCTTTTTTTCTTTTCTACTCTATTACAGCTAATTCTTATACTCTAGTGCCCCCCCAAAAAAAGTCTCCACATTTTTTCTGTGACCCTAAAAGATTGAACTAGTAGCAGAGGCAATGGCTATTATGACAAACTTGTAGAGGATGGGCAATTACCTGTTGATTTCATTACTCTTTAGCAAGCAGTGATGTCATCTTATGTCCACATTTTGATCACCTGTAGGATAATGCATCACTGCAACATACCCTTTCATTTGAGATGTGAAACTGGACAATAAATGCTTGATTCTGTCCCCCTTGTGCCAGCTGAGAGGGCAAATGCAATCAAATGTAATATAGCCATGACAAATCGCCCGTGCACATGCACATACATACATACACACACACACACACACACACACACACACACACACCATAAGATCAGCAGATAATGAAGGTCTGAAATATGCTTTATTTAAGCATCACTCATTTTTATAATACTTAATATTAAAATCCAGTTTAAGCAAGTAACATAAGAAAGTGAGTAACAGTGTGGATACAGGGACTATGAAAATATTGTGCACTGAGGACCTTGATGAATCCTTTGTTAATGTTTAAATGCACAATAATATGCACTGTAAGTTAGTGTGCCGGCATAGAGAAAATATAAAATTGTGCTAAATACACAATCTCTTTAACTGTTGTTTACACGGTATAATAACCCCAGAATGGTGTCATACCCCACAGCAGCTATTTAACTCTGATCCCAATGCAACCCTTACTACTGGCACTGAGGCATCATTCAAACATTCTTGGGGCCAGTGATATTTCCAGTGACCTCACCTGTTCCTCCCATACTCTTTATAGAGTCTGAATTGTTTCTACTGAAATGACTGTGAAAGAAGAGTTGGTACAGGAATAAAACACAGATGACAGAAAAATGGCTTAAGTCGCAGACACTACTGTTCTTACTTTACCATTGTCTTTATGTTTCTTGTTGCCAGGGATACACTATACTTATCCCACACACTGTTAAATTGCTAATGCTTAGAATATGTTGAATGCCTTGGCTTACATTTTTTGTGAATAAATACTTTCTTAGATGTTATCTCATTACCCCTCATCACACCGCCTCATATCATGTCTTTTATCATTAAGCATTTTTTGATAAATAAGGCTGCCTTTCATGGCTTATTTTTATTTTTCAGATAATTGAAAGTTTACCTCATATTGATTTTTTTTTTTGTATTTTCCACTAGGCATATTTCAGATTCTCTCATTCTATTTTTGTCTGCCTGTATATCCTCCTTGGGTACTCTACTGTCACTATGTATATCCTCCTTGGGTACTCTACTGTCACTACAGATATTAGGACTGCTTCTCTTTTACCTTTATCCTTATACAAATAAGTCTTACATTAGTCATTGCATTATTTTACCGGAGATCTCAGTGATAGCTCATACAAAATCATCTGCAGCTTTATTTCTTCTGCAGCTCTCATTCAAAGCATAGTCATTGCATGGCTAGTCTAACTTAATGGCGGACAGACCATCCTCTCTCTCTTCTTCTTATTACAGGCTTTATATATGACAGCGAGGGCCTGCTGATGTACAAATCTATTATCAGTGTGGCTACAGGGCACTCTAAATGAACTACTGTATGTGTGTACATATGTGTGTGTGTGTAGATATATATACATTTATACACGCATGTACGTGCACACACACAATTGGAAAACTTCTACAGAACTTCTTTCTTCAGAGTAGTTTAGTAATAATGGGTTGCAGAAAACAGTACCCTTGACAAGCTGAGCATTAGTGTTTTTTTTTTTATCTTTTGCAGATTTGTGTGGTTTCTCCCTACCTTTTAAACAGGTACAAAAACTGGATTTTGCATTAGAAGTGCATTCAGTTTGCTTTTTGACTTCAAATGAGATAACAGTATTTGAGATTTTAAATCTGCATATGTTCACTTTGCTCACTGTGTTAAGCTCCACAGTTAAAAGTCATTCATATAAATGTAGGCGTGTAATGTTGCCTGAATTTTTCATTTAAGAGACACATTCAGCATGTTTGATTGTCTTTTACTGAAGAGCTGAACTGAGGTGCAAACAATTTTAGTTCTATTACTTGGAATCATTTGTGCAATAATGTCAGAGAGCAAATATTAATATTACCTGCAGTCTTCAGTACTGCTTCTGCAAAGCTGTATAAATAACAAACTATTGCAATTGAGAAAGTGTACCCTTCAGCTACACACACACTAAATAGTCACTCACATACTGTTGCAATTACAACGAAAAACAAAGACCAGGAACCCAATGAATAAAACATCAGTAGGATGTGGCAAATGCAAGGCATGCAAATTTATTGTGCCTCGTTTTAAACTCTTAAATGGTCGAAGTTTGTGGGAATTATAGGTGTGACACTAAGGGCATTATTTATGCCCTCAGATATCCTTGCAATAAGTTTTATGTGGGTGAGTCCAAAAGAGCTTTTAAAATAAGGCTATTAGAACATGTTTGTGATATATTAAATAAAAAGGAACAGAGTCCAGTGGCACAACATTTTCTGGAAGCACATGGTAGTTCTGTTCACGATTTACAAGCTACAATTTTAGAAAAAGTAGTGTGTGTTTTTTTTTGGGGGGGGTGTCAGCAAGAATAAACTTCTTTATAAAGAAGCAGTGTATATATTAAAGTTTGCTACTTTGTTTCCAAAGGGTATGAATGTTGATCTTAATTAGCATGTATTACTTTAAATGCTTTTTAAGTATTTTATGGTATCAATTGATGACTTTATTGTTTAATTGCCTATTTAATAGTGTATATAAAACAAGAGTGTGATGTGAAGTAATTGTGTACTCCAAGAAGGCAGTGTATGCCGAGATGTCAGAGAGGATTAAGTTTTATTCATTGGGTTCCTGGTCTTTGTTTTTCATTATATTTGCTGTTGTTGTTTTGTCACTCACATACTGTTTCTGTATGTACTACTATATAGCAAGTTCCTGCCATGTTGATATTACTAGTGCACTAATGAATGCAGGTAGTGTTTCCTTTTAAATTACATTAAAAAAAACAAAAAAAAAAATGATTGTCCCGGTCCCCTTCAATAAACACAACACACCGAATTACATTTGACAACCTTTATTAAAACTTCCATAACATCACTTTGATTACTAAAATTTATTACATACAACTGGACATAGTGTAGACGATTCTAAACACACCATAAACATCTTTGCAGTGTTGATCAGGACAGTGTACCTGCTCATCCTGCCCCAATAGGCAGCACCCATATCTTTGCTCACTTACCCAGGACAGCATACCTGCTCACCCTGTCCAGTAAGCAGCGTCCATACCAAATATTTAATCAGGACAGTGTACCTGCTCATCTGACCCAGTAAGCAGCATCCATACCTTCGCTCACTTACTAAACCAAATCAAATAAGCAGTGTCCTTACCTTCACTTGCTTATCTATTCAACAAAACTCCTTGAAATGCACCACCAGACACCAGAGGGGGAACAGAAGAGGGCAAGCCTGTCCCTCTTCTCTGCCACTAACCTGCCAAGGCTGTTCCCACTAACCACCAACTTGTATCAGCTAGCCACCCTTAGGGAATAAGGCCAAACATCATTCGGTGTGCAATAATTACCAGAACATTACCAGCCCCAGGCAATTACCTAATGCTTACCAAAGCATCACCTGCCACTGGAGCAAGAATACTCAACCCCAACCACCAAATTAATGCAATTGCATATCACCCTTCCCAAACAATTCCTTTTACTTGCCCAATGACATGCAGAACCTGACGAACTTCAAAATGCCATGCAACATCTAAACCCCATGATGGCTTTAGCAGTCTGACCCCTCTTTTCTCTATCAATACCCTTGAATGCCACTAACAATATACCAAACTGAAAATGCCCTATGCCACAGGTCAAAACCAGATTATACCAGAATGAAAATATCCTATGCCACCTGGTCAACACAAGATTAGTGACCTGCCAACCCCATCCCACATCTAGAAATTAAACTACATCCACTATTAACCCTACCAAATCAACTCACTCAAACTGGCCAAATAAACATGTCCTACTTCAGCAGGAAATCACCATTGCCCCAACTGTAATGTGCCTTAATGACCATTGAATAAAATTACCTAATACCCTATAGCCTCTCCAGCACTCAAAACATCCACAAAACAAAACCCATTATGTTTCATGTCCCATTTCCATCAGGGCATTGACTGTTACTCACTCAGCACTCTATCTGTAACCTCAATGTGCCCACCCAAGTGATCAGGACTTCCTTTGAAGCATGCATTCAGATTTAAAACATGCAGCAAAACCATTCTCACAATGACTACCATCTAACGTATGTGATCTATATGTCCTCTCATACAAATATATCCAATATTCACTAACTAACAACTCAACAGCATGGAAGTACCCAGCAAAACCCACACAAACACAAGGAGGACATGCAAGGCCCACAAAACTAGCTGAGAATCAAACTGGAGAACCTCTATCTGTGAAATGGCACAAACTGCTGCACCGCAGCGTCCAATGATATTTAAATATAAAAACTCTTAATTCTGCCATGGATTGTACATTAACCTGTAACACAAACCAAACGAGGTCATAAAACATACTTATTCTAGAGTTAAACAAAAAGTTGGTTGTGCTTCTGTCTTCTTCTTCCGAAGCACTGTGCTTGCCTTTTAACCTATCCTTTTCTGATTACTCACCCAATGACCCCACAGCTTATTCGACACCAAAGCATGATCATCTGCGAACTCGCTGTATCTCACCACTGGAACTTGGCACACCATCATCTAAACACCAATACCAGGAAGTCTTGTGCTCCCCTTCCATCATCTGCGAATTCACTGTATCACCACCACTGGTACTCGGCACACCACCATCTACAAAGAAAAGGACAAAATTAAACCTGCTAATAGTAATGAGAAAGCTCCACCTTATACCCACCTATTCCAAATTACAACCGCAGCAAAACCCCATCTGCAAGAAAGAAGAGGACATGTAAAACATCGGAAATACATAACACACATTCCAAATAACACATTCCAAGACCTTTTCAAGGACAACTGTGCTTCACATGAATGGGGAGCCTGTTCCACAGATGGAGTAGTCTCTCTGGGATATATACCTATCCCTCCAGCAGGTCCTATTTACATCACAGGCAAGCTTCAAGTCTTTAAAATGGGTAATTCCGGTGCTGTTTGCTTTGTGGATATGCAGGAGGTCCCTCAGAGTGGGTTCTGACAATGCCACGTATGCCAGGCATAGGATTTATATTATCCTTGCCCTAGTACACATAATATGATTTGGCCTCCTGAGACCAATGGAGGAACCAAACTGACAATTAACTTTGGTATGAGAGACCCACAAAACACCTTTCAAACTCAGACAAAGCGCCCGCATTACAAATTTATATTGTGACCCAAACAGCAGTCTGCTTTAGTTGCTAAGCATTATGTGTCTATTTATTTTTTGACAAACAATATACCTTAACTGCCCTGTGACCCTCCCCTTCACGATTGCTAATAGGGTGATATATAAACCCGTTGCCTGTGACCCACTGCATAGACTGCTTCACCCCAACCTACTTCCTGCAGTCCTCTAGGAATAGAATGTATATAGCCATTAGTGAATCACAGACAGCTCTCAACAACTGTAAACCACTCCAGAGATAATAGGCACTTAGTATTAAGCTGACATCTACAGCATAAGGGAATGTGGATTAATAATTGTCTCCAAAGGCAACGTCTACAACTATAATCACTGTGCTTATGTATTAAGTGTAAGTCACCACCTGTACCCAAGCAAAAGTCACATATCCTGTTAAACCTTAAGAACTACACTGTTACTTAGCTTTAGTCACCTGCAAACCCACGTATCCATGTCCCTATGCATAAGTTCTAGTAACAGCTTCACTACCTGCCATTCATTCCTCTTAAATAACTAATGAGCAAAATCACAAAATAGTGCCCGTTACAGTATAATTCCAACAGCTTCCGAAGTACTCTTTAATCCAAACTTACACTATATTTGCCTCATCAAAATCCTACATCAGGAACACTTTAAAACTAAACACTTAAAATATAAGTACCATTAACTGGAGACATCAGCAACACGAGAGCATACAAATTAACATACACTTCTGAAGTAAAAGCAATGTACAAGTCCTATTACTGCCTCCATTCAATAGTTGTAAATCACCCCTTTCCCTGCAAAAGTCACTAGCTTTAGAAGTGATTAAAGAGAAGAGCTACATAATATCCCTGAAAATCAGGGACAGTTGCGATGTATGAATGAAAGTTGGTAGACTAACAGACTATTAGGATATTCCAAATGGTATGAAGTCCGCAACTCAAATGCCTGTCACTATTTCTAACCGCAGCCTTAAGACTTTACTATAATTTCTGCTTGTGTTGTTATAGACTGCCCATATTGCTATGACTTATTGCTTTGCTATTAATCGTACTGAAAGATAACTATTACCTTTCTAAATATGAATTTAGTCATGCATTATCAGAACAAACTCTGGCCCAAAGATGAATCAAAACTGGCTGCAGGGAAATATAAATTAGAGAACACAGTAAATGTTCCAGGTTAGCTGTCACTGCTACATCTCATAGGTTCATAGGTTCATACTAGGCTATCTGCCCTAGGGCATTTATAAGCCTAGCCAGAGTGTGTTTGGCTTTCGCCACCCATGTTAAATTAATTTTGCTATGCCCTTTTTCGAGGTTAGTATACTGTGCCTCTGTCTAACAGTGACACAGAAGTGATACCCGGGGTAAACCTACGATCTCCAATCCACTCATCAAGATTCCTCTTGAAGAGAGTCAATGAGGGACTCTGCCTAACCTGGACTGGGATTTTATTCCAGAGTGAAGGGAGCCTCTGGGTTATGAATCTGTCCCTCCAGCATGTCCTATTTATTTCAGTTCTGAGGTTCAAGTCTCTCGAGCGCGTAGCTCAATGGGATTTGGATTTTCTGAGGTGCAGCATGTCCATTAATTCTGGGTTGGACATGGCTTTATCGTCAGGCACAGATCGCCTCTGAGCAGGCAGTATGCCACTGAGTAGAGCTGGAGTTTCTTTAACCGGGCAGCATATGGCATCTGTTTGAGCCCTTTGATCCTCTTGGTGAGGTACTTTTGGGGTCTTTCCAGTTGCTGCAGGTGTCTGGTAAGGTACATCCCAAAAGGGGCATTGTACTCAATTATGGGCCTGATGAGGGATGAGTAAAGAGGCATGATGACCTCCCTGATCTAGATGTGAATCCCTTCATGATTAGGTGGGCTATATAAAATGTTTTTCTAACCACTTTAGCCACGTGGTTGTCAAATGAGAGATTGCGATCAACTTGGGTCCCCAGGTCCCTAATTACTTCTTCTGTACTTAATGGATTACCACCTATGTGGTAATTTGTGGGCACTTTGTTTTTGCCAAAGGGGATGACTATACACTTTTTGGCATTTAGCTTGAGGCCATGGCTCTGGCACCAGTTGTCTGTTTCTATGAGGCCCTTTTGGAGGATGCTTGTGTCGGCTGGAGAGTCGATTATGGCGCCCAATTTGCAGTCATCTGCGAACTTGGTCAGCCACAGTCCTTCCGTGTTGGCCTGTACCTCCGATAAATATATACCGAACAATAGAGGTCCCAGGACTGAGCCTTGTGGGACGCCACTTGTAACTGGTTTGGAGTCTGACATGGCTCCAGCAATTCTAACCATGTGGGTTCTGTCCTTGAGCCAGTTTGCAACCCATCTAGTGACATACGGGTTTATATTTAAGCTGGTGAGCTTATCTATAATGCCTGAGTGGGGTATTGTATCGAAGGCTTTTGCGAGGTCCAGGTAGGCTGTGTGGACCACCACCCCCTTGTCAATGGCCTTGGTGACTGTTTCAAAGAAATTGACCAGGTTTAAGAGGCAGGATCTGCCCTTAACAAAGCCGGACTGGGTAGGATCCAGTGTCTGTAGGTCCCCAATATCTTTATTTATGAGGTCCATGATGATCCTTTCCATAGCTTTGCAGACCAAGCTAGTCAGGCTTATGGGGTGATAGTTTCCAGGATCCGTTGAGGCACCACCTTTGTGGAGGGACCACTGTTGCTGTACGCCACTCTTTGGGTACATATCCTGTAGTAAGGCTGAGATTGAAGAGTAGTTTTATGTTTGGGTTTAGCTCTTCTTGGAGTTCATGTAGGACGCAGCCCGGGACACCGTCTGGCCCCATTGATGCTGTGTTTTTTGCTTTGGAGAGGGGGGCTCTTACCTGAGCATCTGAGATGTCAGGGGGGTAGCACTCTGCTGGGATAGATATTTGCCCTTTTGGTGGGGAGAAGTTTGCGCTGAACCTGTCAGCTAGGATGTTGGCAATGTCTGTGGGTTTGGTGTATTTTTTGTCATTTTGGACTAATTCTGAGCATATCTGGGAATTCCACCCAGGTTCTTAACATAACTAAAGAAAGCCTTGTGATTATCCTTAGTGTCCTGTGCAATTTTTCTCTCGAAGCTGGCCTTAGACGATTTTATGAGTGCCCGTAGTTTTTTGCTAATACTGATCAGAGATGCCTTCCCTTTTTGGGATTTTGCTCTATCATGTAGTAGCTTCCTCCTTCTATTGTATAGTTTGTTTATGACTGGGGTCCACCAGACAGAACGTCTGCCTTTGGAGGATTGGGTCTTGGTTTTATTTGGGATTGCATGATCCATGCATTCCTGAAGGTGTTCATAGAATGTGTTTATAAAGGATTCTGCGGTCTGGGCTGTATTTCCTACGGGCCCGGGGGCTTTGAAGGATTCCACCTCGGTTTTGAGGAGTGTGAAATTTGCTTTAGACAAGTTTCTCACTGTGGTTTTCTGGGCAGGGGGTGGGGTCTGGATGTGAATATCCAGTGAGATTAGTTTATGGTCTGATCTTACCAGTGGAGGATACACTTCTGGTCTGGAGCATAGAGTCCCCATGTTGGTGATGATCAGGTCCAGTATGTTTTCCCCTCTTGTGGGAGTGGTAACAAGTTGTTCCATAGCATTTGAGTTTATAAATTCTAGTTTATGGTCTGATCTTACCAGTGGGGGATACACTTCTGGTCTGGAGCATAGAGTCCCCATGTTGGTGATGATCAGGTCCAGTATGTTTTCCCCTCTTGTGGGAGTGGTAACAAGTTGTTCCATAGCATTTGAGTTTATAAATTCTAGTTTATGGTCTGATCTTACCAGTGGGGGATACACTTCTGGTCTGGAGCATAGAGTCCCCATGTTGCTGATGATCAGGTCCAGTATGTTTTCCCCTCTTGTGGGAGTGGTAACAAGTTGTTCCATAGCATTTGAGTTTATAAATTCTAGGAACCTTTGAGCTAGAATGTTGGAGCTAGAGTAATGCTCCCAGTCTATGTTTGGGTAGTTGAAGTCACCCAATATAATAGTGTTTGGAGAGACCTTCATATTTTCCAGTGTTCTCAGGAAGGCCGAGTGGGGTTCCTGGGTTTGGGAGGGTGGTCTGTAGCAGGCTATAAACTGGAAGGCAGTTTTACCCACTGTTAGTTGCACATGGATAGTCTCTGATGCTTCGTGCTGTGCCACCAACCTGGTGGTGTGGGTATCTTTGACGAATATTGATACTCCCCCTCCTTTTGTGGTTCGGTCCAAGTTTTGGGGCTGAAAAGCATGGTATGAGGTATAACCTGGTAGTGCTGGGGTGCTCTCGGGAGCCTTGAACCAGGTTTCTGTTACTGCACAGATATCGATGTTCTCCATGCTAAGGAGAGTTTTGAGTGCGTGCATCTTGAGGTTTAGACTTCTGGCGTTGAGTAGCATTACTCTTAGTTTCTTATCCCTTGTGATACCTATGGAGGTGTGTTTGTCTTTTGAGCCTTGCCTAAAAAAGGCACTATGGGGGTAGCAAGAGCCTTTGTCAATATCCGAAAGCCCAGGGGTGACAGGTGCAAGCCGTCTCTAGCGAAGCATCATGGCTTGTCGAGCATGTCATCCCAGGCTGACAGGCATTGGATCCCCTTTGAATGACACCAATACTTAAGCCAGTTGTTGAAATTGATCATCATGTCTTCATATTGTGGCATCATTCTTGGTGAGGGTAAGATGCTACTCAAGGTCAGGGTCATACCGGCCTGGGCTACATGCTCAGAGAGCTCCTCTATGTCTCTTTTCATGTAGTCCAGCGAGGTACGTCTCAGGTCATTCACACCAGCATGGACAATGACTGAGTCATATTTGTACTTGCCTTGGAGTGACCTGAGTGCTTGCGTTATGTGGTGGATCCTAGCGCCCAACAGGCTGCTCACTGTGACCTTCTCCTTGTTCAGCCTGGTGAGTGGGGCGTCAGTGTGCCTGACGATAGAGTCACCTATTACAAGTGTATCAGGTGTGTTGTTTAGCCTTAAGGGCTGTGACTGTTCGGCACACTGGCTTTGTGAGCTATGTGTTGCACGTGTTTTGTTTTGGGGTAGCGGTTGCTTGGGTGCCAGCTTTGGAGGTCTCTGCTGCTTAGGCAGATTTTTATTTAGTGCCTCCGAGTATGTTTTTGTGTGTTTATGTATTTGGTTTACTGTCGTGGTAGATCTATGTGAGACTAGAATTGTAGTGAGTGTGGTTTCCTTCTCCTGACTGGTTATGCCAGTACTGAGATGAGAGAGCTTAGCCTCCAGTTTGGCTATATGGTTGCATCTCTCACATGTGTTGGAATTTGTTGGGAGGAGGAGAGGGTTGTCTGTGTACATGAGGCAGTTGTAACATTGCCTCAAGATTCCCAGATTCACCAGCTGGACCGGAGAGGAGATTGACAACTGACCTTTGGACATGCTAGAATAGAATTGGGAATTCCTTTGTAATTGAAAAAAGGGCCAATGGGGAACAAGGTACTCAAGGGGAGTTTGTGAGGGTGTAGTGCTTTTAATTTTTTAGTGCTGACTTAGTGAGCAAGTGCCAGGTAACTTAAATGCAATGTGTTACAGGTTAAAACAAATTATACCTGCAGCACTCCAACAATGGATCCCCCGCAACCACCTTCACTTGGCCGCCATTGCTTTTCAGCCCACATCAACACCAAGAGACCCCTGCCCTTAACAACTAGACCTTCTTGGAACAAACTGAGAACAGTCACCTGGCACCAGAACCAAACGTAGTGAACATCCCACGGCAGTCACGGCCCACCAAACTGCACATCCACCTCTGTCAATGACACCAATACCCTCCATGCAAGCACCAACCACCCTACCACCTCAGGAGCCCAAAGCCTGCAAAACCACCTCTGCAAATCTCTTCACCTCCCGTACCGCCAAATCTCTCATACAAAACTATCGCCACCAATGCAAATAATGGAGCAAATCAACTCACCTCCCTCCACTTTTCAGGTGCAAGTGTCTGCCCAGCTCACACGCACAGAGGGCAACCATGTTTCTGAGCCCGCAAAACCCTCGATCATCCAGTACATCTAGAAAATGAAAGGAAAGCCCACGAAACAGCGAACCACTCAGGCAAGCAACCAAAGTACCAGGAAAACCCGCAAACAAACAAAACAGCCGCAAGACACGTCCATGAAGATCTTATCTGCAATTCCCAATAGGGAAAACAGGATCCTCTTCCTCTGTTTTTTTTTTTAAAAGTACCAAGCACCTATTTCATCTCTGACACTAGCGACCCCCCACAGAACCCGCTACACTTTCCCTGAAGCTCATATCCCAAAACATTCATGCTTACCTCCTTTCAAGCCTGCATTTCACGTAGACACCGAACAACCCCCATGTCAATTAACTGCAGCAAGCACAATACCCCCAAAGTACCAATTCCCACCCACCATTTTTTATTTTTTTTTTAACATTACTACCTTACTCATCTCAATCCTGCCAAATTCTCCACCTCACCATCAACCCCACCACACTTAGGCCTACCAGACCACTCTTCCCTTCAGGTCGTCACGGACGAGAGCCTGCTGTAGCAAGTTCACGCCAAAATGTGATTACTTACCAAACTACACTCATCTAAATCCTTTAAGCACCTCCCACTTTTATCTAATTTTCTTCCAATCAACCCTTCCACCACCCCGACCCATTGAACTTCCATTAATATCATCCTAACACCCCCTTTGAAGATGTCCCAGGACAACCTGGCTTGTGCCAAGCCTCATTTCTGGTAACCCATTTGCTTATTTATTCTCCCATACCAGAGTACGGAATGTATTTGCTGAACTAGCTTACATCTGACAATGTTTTTTTTTTTTTTTATTATATTACTGTTATTTGGCTGAATTATTTTTAGTCACTCTCTGCGATATTATGATTAATCAGAATGTCTGGAAATACTACACCCTCAGTCCTTACAATGAAGGACATACAGTTTTACAATTTACTAATCCACTCGGCCTCCCTAACACGGACTCTGGTACCTCCAATCCTCCTCAATCCCCTCTTCCTATTCCACCATTTTACTTTAAATATATGAAAACTAAAGACATAAAACATCTCTTTGAACAAATGAGAACTGATAGTCCATCAGGCTCAGATGCCCTTCATCTCTGGTTCATATACCACTGTAGTGATTACCTCACAATACTTTTACAACATATTTTTAATCTATGCTTTATCCAAAAAACAATGGCAAACATGCGCAAAGTAGCTATAATAAATGCTATAGTTAAGATACCAAACTCCACCAAAATTTCTCAATTCAGTTAAATCAGGGCAAGTGTGGCAGCAGTGGGGTAAACTGGAGGGGGAGTTTAGGGTTGGGGAACACAAGGGGGGTTTTAAGATTA
Source organism: Protopterus annectens (assembly GCF_019279795.1). Taxonomy (NCBI): domain Eukaryota; kingdom Metazoa; phylum Chordata; order Ceratodontiformes; family Protopteridae; genus Protopterus; species Protopterus annectens. The sequence continues at coordinate 1,537,045,103 of NC_056739.1, read as the reverse complement.
GGGGAGGGAAGAGAGTTTTAATTTTAGGGACCAGGGTGGTTAGGTTATGATCTGGGAATTTAGCCTCAGGGAGGGTGAGCGTGGAGTTTTATTTTTAGAGAGTGAATGTTACATTATGGTTAGGTAGCTGAAATGGAATTTTAGTGTAAGGGAGTGAGGACTCAGGCTGGGAAATGGCCAGGAGTTTTAGGGTCAAAATTAGGGCACTCATAGAGTTATACAGTTTTACAGAGTTGGGTGTTAGAAGGGCTACACAGTTACAGGAGATTGGGTTAATAGGAGTTAGAGCGCTTGCTTTTATAAGCAAGTAGCTGTGTGAAACTATCTATGCAAACAACACTTACATGTCAAAGGTCATTCCTCTTTCTCTCAGTCACCTAGCCTTCAACAAGGGCTTCCACAAGGGTCGATACACGCCTCCTCCTATACTCTATCTATATAACCAAACTGCACTTTTTCCTACCTTTCTCCTTCATAATAGCATATGCTGATAATAGGCATTTTCCACTCAAATCACTCTCTTGCTAAGCTCCAAAAAGATCTCCAGTCAGACTTCCTATCAATAATCCACAGGATCAGTAACAAAAACCTCCGACTCAACTTCAGCACACATGAGTTTTTGGGGCCAAACAAAAACTTAGCAAAATTCCACCAACATGCCTATAGAAAATACTTCTTCATTTAAATAACTGTGACTTTGTCAAAGTCAAAGTAAACTTTATTGTCATTTAGAATGTGTAGCCTAAACAAAATTTCGTGCATCAGCTCAATTTCTGAGATTAAAAAGGAAAATGAAACGACACATACAAGTAGAGGAATAAACATAAGTACAGTACTACTCCCAATACATACAAGAAAGAGCAGAGACATTTACCCACACTCATATAGAAAAAGAATACCCTCCCGAGTTTAATTAACTACCCTATTTAAAGTAATACAAAACACACTATAGATTGAAATGCCTAAGTTATTTGTCTAATACTGCACTTGAGTGAGTTAAATACTGACTATGGATATAATAAATAAATATTGCCCTTACTTGGAATATATGTAAGTATATATTGGACACATACATAAAAAATTGACTTATTATGTGTCCAGACCCCTGGGACTAGTGCCTGAGTTCAGAAGTGTATTCACTGTAGGGTAGACACTGTTACTGAATCTTGTAGTCCCTGCAGTGGATGCTGCGATATCTCCTACCCAATGACAGATGCTTAAACAATCCATGCGCAGGATACGTGTTGTCCTGTATTTTTTTGGAGGCCTTTTGGATCCTTCTTGCAGAATAAAGATGTTGTATCGATGGAAGACTGGGACCTATTACCTTCTCTGCAACCCTCACCACTCTTTTAGTGTCTTTCTTTCTGTAACTGTTCATCTTCCAAACCACATTGTGAAGCTGCAGGTGAGGATGCTCTCTACTGCACCTCAATAGAAGGTGGAGAGAATATGGGGAGGAAGCTTAGCTTTTTTCAGTCTTTTTAAAAAGTGGAGGCATTGGTGCACTTTCTTGACCAGTTGTCTGGTGTTTCCTGACCACAAGAGATCCTCTGATATGTGTACACCCAGCAATTTCATACTCTTAACCCTCTCCACACTCTCACCATTGATCCTGAGGAGTGGCTGGTTTGTTCTCCTTTTTCTGAAGTCAATGTTAATCTCTTTGGTCTTGCTTACATTCAGGTCAAGGTTGTTCCCCTTGCACCAACTGATCAGAGATGCTACTTCCTCTTTGTATGCCCTTTCATCCTCCTTTGTGATGAGCCCCATGACTGTGCTGTCATCAGCACACTTGATGCCTACCTTGATGATATGGTTGCAAACTTGATGATATGGTTGGAGTTGTGCTGAGCATAGCAGTTGTAGGTCAGGAAGGTGAATAACAGTGGGCTGAGAACACAGCCCTGTGGAACCCCGGTGTTAATCGTGATGCACTTTGAGGTATTCTTGCCTGAACATACCCTCTGTGGCCTTTCAATCAAGAAGTCCAGGATCCAGTTAGAGAGAGATGTTTACTGATTCCTAAATGCGCCAGTTTTTCTATCAGCTGTATTGGTACCACTGTATTAAATACAGAGCTGAAATCTATGAGCAGCATCCTCACATAGTTGTCTTTACCCTCTAAATGCTCAAGGGAGATATGTAGTGCTGCTGATATGGCATAAGCCATGGATCAGTTAGCTCTGTACTCAAATTGCAGAGGGTCAAAATCAGGAGGTAGGCTGCTTTGTCCATAGCCCTGTAAGCTGTGTTTCTCTCCATCAGCAGCTGATATACCTTAGGGGTGAGCCATGGCTTCTGTGGCTTCTGGTTAGCTCTAAGTGATACTCTTGACCTGACCCACCTCTAAACTTCTCTCTCCAACTTGCCAATACAAGCAAAAGGATAATATTTTGGGCCAATAAAGTCTCCGACATTCTTACCAAGCTGACCAGAATAGCAATAAAGGAAGCTGTTCCATCAATCCTAGATGGAATATTCTAATCCCCCTTGTTTCATCTGCACCAAAAAGAAACTACTGAAATTCAATCACCAATAAAATACGAAGTACATCACATTCTCACATGAACATTATCACTGCAAAACAGTGGAAATAGTAAATTGCATCCCATTAAAACACAGAGTTGACCTTTTGTTAGGATCTCAACTATTCAGACTGCAAAATAATTAAATATTCTCTCCCTTAGGAATTAGATCAGTTAGACAAACACCCTCCTACAGCCTCAGAACCTAGAACCACACTATACCTATATTACAACACCCCAAACTCCAGAACAAAGCTCCAATGCACAGATCATTGTTTCTCCATACCTGGGTGTAGACTAAAGGAATCTATTCCCCTCTCAATTCCAAGACACTTCATCCTACCCAATATTCTGAATCCATCTAAGGGGTCATCTCCAGAAATTCATTAAATGCCAGTGTCTGTCTTCTACCTTCATCACTTAATTTCTCATTTCTTCTCCCACTGTCTTCATAAACTATCCTCAGATCTCTTTTACAGCTGTCACAGCACCGCACCTGATTTACCATTCAAACATTTAATCTACTGATGAATCTGTGCATTTATAATCTTCTTACACTTTGAGTACTATATTGCTCACCATGTTTAGACTCAATTTATAAATATCGTAGACAACTTCATTCCCGATTTGTTGCTAATAATTGTATATAATTAATTGTAATTTCTTTTACAATTTTATTTTTTTTTTTTTTGCCAACATGTGAATCTCTCTTATAATACCTGGGCTAAGACAGAAAATAGTCATTTGTGATCAGTGGTCTACCCCAGTTAACATATTTAAACAAATAAATAAATATTTTCTCTGTAACGGATGCACTTGTATCCGTGTTGCATCTTGCCTGCCTAACTTTCAAACAGGCAAACTCCAGTTGGATATATTTCTGCATTGTTTGGTTCTTCAGCAGATGTACACTCACTCATACATGTCTCTGACACAGGAGTGATTCAACTTTTGTATACAATTTTATTGGGGCTGCTAATTACGACAGGTAGGACCATTTTATATAACTTCATTCAACATCCTATAAATCAACCCGAGTAAAATTTAAATAGTAGTAACAATGTAACAGTCTATACGTTGCTCATTCAAAATTAGTTCATTGAATTAGAAATAAAAAATTGTGAGACCTTTGTGAAAATTAATGCAGAAAATTAGCCAGAGCCAGTGGAACAGAGGGACAAAGCCATGATTACAGCCCAGGTGACCTTGTCCATTGACAACACATGTAGGGAGCTTGGGCAAAACTATCTCAAAGGGAGAAAAGACAGTGGGGAAGAGATTACACAGAGCTATGATGGAGACTGGATCTCACAGTGATAAAAATCACCAGGATGGGCCTATTGCAGGGCTGGGAGGGAACTCACATTCTCATACCATTCTTCATTGCACACACAGCCCAACTGCACATACCAACATGCTAGGATGACATAACAGGAGTAAGAAAAGCTGATTTGTTGCTGCATTCTGACAGGCTGCACAGTCCCACAATTCACACTATTTATAACTGCCATTTTGAAGAAGACTGTTGGAAATTCATTATGTTGTACTGCCATTTTTTTGTGCTTTCCTGTTACATCTTTGAGATTTTAGTCTGTGAGTCATGAACGTAAACAATAAATAAATAAATGCTGATTTCAGAATTGCAACAGCAGATTGTGAAACTATTGCACCTTTAAATCATTTTTCAGGGTAGAAAATCCACCACTGCATCCCCTGACATGGGGTTCTTCCCCTCTACCCTTATTACTTACATAGACTACCTCTGAGATTGCTGTAGCTCAGATTTAATGAGATTCTTGTGGGTATCACAATCTCAAACATAGTACACATTACTCTGACTATGACAATCTCATCAGTCTCACTATTATAAACATTAAGCTTTTTGGAATTAAAAGTAGAAGTCTATTTTCATAAATGCACTGCCTTCACATGCACATGAGATAGCAGCTCTGATGGTAGCTAAACATGACCTGGCCTTCCTAAACTGTTTTCTACATCTTGGATGAGGTGCAGAGCTGACGTAAATAAAACTAACCTGAACTTTTTAGTGCGACAAAACCTTTCCACTGTATGTTCTTAGATGTGAACAGTTTGTAATCTACATCTTATTTATCTCAGAAGCCTGCATCAATTATGTGTAATCCATTCCATTTTGTCCAAAGCCTGAAACTCACATCTAAGATGTGTACTTAATTCATTTTTGTTTTAGTTGTCTTCCTTCCCTCGTATTTATGCCAGAGCTGCCATAGCTCTATTCTTCATGTCTAATGCCATTTCTTCCATTGTCTACTTTTGTCAGTCACATACTATGTAGTTGTTGTTGTGTCTTTCGGCTTTTCCTGTTTAGGGGTCGCCACAGCAGAACTCCGGTCTGCTAATGATTGGCAGTAGATTTTTACATGCCGAGTTGCCAGCCCTGACGCACAACCTTCAACGAAGGTACGCCCATTCATGTAGTACAAGTAAGAAAATCCTGCAATCTTACTAAGCAAACATATCATGGGACCTTAAATATGACAGTAACAAACAGTGCGTCTGACATTATTATTTACTGCATAGCTCTCATTGGAATGTAATGGAATTTCTCCCAAACAAATGTTAATACTCATTATACCATAGTTCATGTTTAGTTGTCCTTCCTTTCCTAACTTGATATGATATGTTTTACCATTATACCCAATGGATATAATATTCATGACATCTGATGGACAAAGCCATCACAGACACAATGATAACTGAATAACATCAGTGCGCTTTTTCCTCTAATCTTCCTTTCATTAGTATTGTATTTTGAGCATATAATTTTATTAATTTTTCTACTTCTATTTGCATGGTTCTAATGGATAGAGTGCTGTTTAATACCTTCATATCGTATGTCATAGTGCCTTGCTGTCAAGACATATTCATAGGCTAATTCTAAGTTGTTGATGCAGAGAACCATCAGTAGCCAACCCACACTATCCCACATAGTAGGTACCCACTGACACAAGTAATTTATACCAGGTTTTGACTCCTTTCAGTACGGGCTTGAGGGGACAGACCCAGGGTGTATTTATGACTGCACATCCATTCATCCAGGTTATACCTAAAGGGGGTCAGGAAGCTACTCTGCTTTATATCCAAAGGCAGTCTATTCCAAAACACAGAGATTCTCTGGAATACACATCTGTTTTACCAGCATCCCTATTTATGTTTCATAAGAGGTTAAGATGTCTTGAGCTGGTGTTTAGAGTGTTGTTAGTTTTGCAGATATGAGGAGGTCACACAGTACTGGATCCTTCAAGGGTCTGTAGGCTTGACAGAGATCACCACTCAAGAGTCTGTAACAAACTGAAAAGAGAGAGTACTTTAAGGTGATCTGGGTAATTCATGGAAGCTATACCACTGATTATTTGTGTGAGGAAATGATAAATCTCTCAAGCCCAGCATATTGGGGAGGTATGTATATACCAAATGGGCCATTATATTCTTTTTTTTTGCCTGATGAGGGAGGGGCAGTGAGGGATAATAACTTCTACAGATTTGGAAGAAATATCCCTGGTGATTAGGCAAGTAAAAAAGATTTCCTAACATGGATACATGGTGATCAAAGGCAGTTGATTGCCAATGAAATTGCCCAGGTCCCTAATGACTGAGTGAACTTTCAAAGGGGGTGTCATGTACATAGTAAATACATGGGTGCCCAGTTTTGCCAATGGGCATAGTGCTACATTTCTTGGCATTTAGTTTTAGGCCATGGTAGAGGCACCACTTATTGTTGAGCATGTCCCTCCTAAATAATTTCGAAATTAATGGAAAATCCAAGGTTGGAGTCATCTGCAAGCATGGTCAACAACAAGTCCTTGATATTAGCCTGGACATTATAAAAGCAAATACAAAAAGAAGTGGTACTAGAACTGATCCATAGGAAATACCACTGGTAACTACTTATTTTGAAGACATTGCGACTCCTACAGGTATAAGGAGACATTTAAGCAGGTGACGTGGGTGAGCAGCCTGAGGGTAAGACAGGAGCTGCTGTCCTATAAAACAGATGACTGAGCAGAAAGAACAGGGAGTGGCTTGGTGTGTGTGTATTTAAGAGGTATGTCTGAGGTGCTAGTTCAACTTAGGATGGATTACAAGGGTTTTAAGATGGAATCAATAAATAGGTCAACTAAAGATGATAAAGACGTCTGGTTGTGATGTTTTGGGAAGATTATATACTTATGAAAAAGAGTAAGATGATGGTGATTGTAGGAAAAAATTTCTCTAGATGCTTTTTTGACTATTCATACCTGCAACATTTCAACTATTGTAATGGCTGCCCATTTATTCCCTACTGATGTGAGACCTCTGGAGACCATTAGTTCCCTAATGGGGCAAAAATTACCAGAGCCAGTTTACTCCTCTATCAGGTGAGAGTAGGCCTTGATATGGCTGTCAACAGGCAGCTATGAAGGATGTTCTAGACATGTCCCTAACCCCACCCTCTTGGTGGTGACATATGGTGCCACAGACACCCCCATCATAGTGCAAGGTACCTATGCTCCCCTGCAGAAGCTTCCATGCTCCCACACATGTCCTACCAGAGCAATAGTCATTCTAGTTTAGGTAGCCATACTCACATCCCTCTGAGCATCCTTGGCAATTCTTTGTTAGGGATTGGCCTCCACCTACCGCTGGGCAGGTGTTGTGAACAGCAAATGGGGCAACAGATCCTTTCCATCAAGTGGGTATGATACCTCTCCTGATCTCAAACCTAGCTATTCCAGAGCCCAAGTCACTAACTGAATTCCTATTATCAGGGCATAGTTAGGGCTTCATCCCCCTGCATTTTAAAGCTAGGGGATTGTGAGAGGTTTTAAATCAGTTTTGGACTCAGAGATTTAGGAAAGTAGCTCCATGGGAGGTATAAAAAAGCAGGGAAGAAGGTATGGAAGAATGTGATTTAGATGATGTATGAAAATGAACTGAAGGGAGTGAAAAAGGGTAAGAAAAGCAGTTAATCAGGGGCAAGGTTCAGCAAAGGAGAGAATTTTTGTTTGGGGGATGCATTAAAGAGAAGGAGCTAATGATGGCAATTAATTACCTTAGGGGTGGAAAGGCAAGAGATCCCAAAGGATTTCCAAAACATTATTATAAGTGGCTTCTGGAAGACACCAGGAGACTTTAAAGAAGGAATGGAACAGCATTTTGGAAGGTAACAGGTTTCTAGGTTTCTGGGAAAAGACAATGTCACTAAATGGAAAGAGGAGTTGCATGAGTGGGTATAGTCCACAGGCACTTTCCTAACTAATAGGTTCATAGGGTCTTAGGTAAATACTAGGCTAGACACCTTTGCATGCCATTTTAAGCCTAGCCAATTTCCGTTTTTGTGCTCAAAATAACCTATCCCATTAGTTTACAGATTGGCCTAACCCATCCCATGGTCAATAATCACTGTATACATTACCCCTAATGAGAATAATTGGGGTCATGCCACTGATAACTTGAATGTTGTCACAAATCCCAAATAATCTAATGTTGGCAAAAATACATTTTAAAGGCTATTATTGTCTGGAATAGAATTTGCCTTGGGGAATTTGGCAAAAAAGGGGTATGTTGGCTTTAAGGGGTAGGAGGTGGGGGTAGATCATTAGTGGATCACAAGAGGAGGTTGGTGGATTACGTGGGAGGTGGGAGGAATGTGGGATTGCATTGTTTGATATGAAGAAAGCTTCAGAAATGGAGGATTAGGCATATACGAGGAGGGCACTGGAGTGAGCAAACCTGGGGAAGTAGATTCACAGAGGGGTGTGAGAACATAGATGCACAATAGCTGTAAATGAGATAAGATAAACAGAAGTTTGGTTGTAAAGGCAAATGTGGCAGAGTTACCTGCTTTCCTTAGATATGATCTTGTTAGTGATGGACATTCTAGTATGACAGGCAAGAAAGTGAATGCATAAGGGAGAAGGGAGTTTACAGGAGAGTTTTAATATACTTACTAATGAATGCATATTCTAACTTAGGAATGAATGAGACAGCTTGATGAATGTTTTGGGCATATTTGAGGAATTTGGAGAGGAATCAGGGTTGAGGTGTCATTCAGAGAAGTCAGTAAGAGAGTCTGAAGGAAAGAGAGGGAATTAGTTACAGGGTGCCAGGCTGTCATAGTGGAACATGGGGCCAAATAATCAAAAGGAATGCTGCGAGTCAGAGCAAAATGTTGCATAAAACTGAGGGGTTGCTAAACAGACAAAATGGTAAGTGTTTAAGCTTAGTGGGATTTACTGACGTTGTCAGGATGACAGTGGCATCTGGTGAATTCAAATCAAAGGGGGAGGGCTGCAGGAGACAGCTGAATGGGTGGGGCAATGGGAAGGGTTGTGGCCAACTAGAAAGGGGTGGAGCTATGCTCCAAACCACAAAAACTGGGACTTTTATTAAATACGCTGCCCTGGGTGCAAAACCATCATTATGAGAGTCCAATCAAGACAAAATGAAGTGTAGAAGAAAAAAAATATTTCAATGCATTGGCTACATGACAGCTTACTTAATATCTAGATGGAAACAAAACATAAAGGTTGTGAGGCATGAAAAAATAAATTAATTTTTAAATACATTACTGAAATGCCAGTCAAAATCAAGTATAAAAAAACAAGCAGCACTCATCTCAAACCACTTCTCCTTGCACTACAGTTCTAATTATAATTTATATTCAGCTTTATAAAAGTACCAAGTAACATGCTGAAAGTAGCAATCTCTGTGATACCCCCACTTGTAAAAATGTTTCTTATCCAAAAAAGACCTGCTGCCTGACAACTATCTACTTGCTTCATGGGGAAAACATGATTGCAGTAAAAAATGAACAGCAAACAAGCTCAAGATACATTGCTTAAAGGATTACTGCACAGGTTATGGACCACACATGATAGATTGGCATTCTGTTTAGTTTATATGTAAAACCTACAAATATGACTACAAGTCTGCAACAAATGTAACAACCTTCTAAAAATACTGTAATCCTGTCTTTTATTACAAATACTGTTATATGCATTTCAATACCCAAGGCTTATATGTTATCTAGTTATGTAAACATTCACTGGATGGCAACAACAAAAATGTTTTCAATGTTGGTAATTCTTTAACAGTATGCTTACTAAAGCTTACCATCTTCTCAGACAAGCTTACCTGATGGTCATTAAAGTACTGACACTTAAACACAGAGCAAAAGGCACTGCAACGGCATGCATTTTCTGAATAAGAAAAAGCATAAATCAACAGTATAAAAATATGACAGAAAACCAGAACATTCTGCAAAATCAAGGACAGATGAAAAGCCACTGTAGTACTTGTGTCTACCTTGGATGGGGGGATACTCTGCACACTTACACTGCATAACTGCTCCTTGCCTTGCATGGACACATCCAAAGTCACTACATGGGGAAGTGGGGGACAATAAGTATGTCACAATTTGAAATGTCTCTGGCTGACGGTGATGGCCCTGAAACATTTGTCATACCTTTCAACCTCAGAGCAAGAAATCTGGACAAAGCCATACATAGAAGTGGGACAAAGGCCCAAAAATAGGGACAATTTTTAAATACTGCTCTTATAAACTTAGAAAGGTAATTGAATAGCAGGTCTTGCATTCATATGAATTTTCTGAAGGGTATGAAATCGGAAACTCAAATGTCTGTCGTCATTTTCTAACTTTGATCTTTAATGATTTGCCACTAATTTCCCAGAAAAATACAGTTTTATGAAAAAGGGAACAAAAATGTGATGTAAAAATATAAAATAGCTACACAATACAGCTGAGAACCTGTCAAAGAAGGGAACGTTTTTTAATATTCATGCTTTTAAGTTGAGCAGCTGACAAAATAAGAGAATCTACATGCATTTCTGAAATAAAAGTAATCTATAACTCTGATCATTTCAATTATTTATTAATTGTAAACCCTCCATGTTTTGTTCCAAAATTGCCATTTTGCAGAGGGATTATTAGGGGGAGAGAAACATTTTGAGCCAAAATCGGGGACAGTTGAAAGGTTTGGATATACCTAATTCTATAAAGCGCTTTAGTTGCACGTATCTCTCAACCTCTTAATGCAGGAAATCTGGACAAGGCCAAATATATTGGGTGAACATACAAACAGTAATAAAAATTGCTCTTGTATAAACTTAGACAGTTAATAGAATAACAGGTCTTGCTTTAGCATGCATTTTTATGAAGGGTATGAAGTCTGAAATTCAATGTCTGTCATTATTTAGTGACTTCATTCCTAAATGATGAAAACCACAAATTTTATGAGGAACAAACCAAAAATAAGAAACAAAAATCTATTCATTGTGCGAAAATCTGGACAATTGAGAGGTATAGTTCAGCCGGGGCTGTCTTTGAGTTTGCCACCCCCTCACAAAATCATTGTCGAATGGGGCCTCCCCCATGCAGCCATTCCAATGTCACATTACTTGGCTATTTCGCCCCATTTACCAAAACACTGTAATGTACATACTGCTTTACTTCTACAATGATTTGGATTTCATTTAAATGTTTTATTTTACAGCACAAACACTAATAGACATCTGCTAAACAAAGCAATGCAGTCTCACAATGAAAATAGACTTAGCATTAAAACTTCTCTGCTCTTGAAACTCACATTCATTGAAACTGCATTGAAACCCTCATTCAAAGAAAATACATCTGGCCAGTGACAGATAAAGATTAACTTTGGGCTGTTTTCAAATCATAGGCCTTTACACACAAAACATATATGTGTTCTTTGATACACCTTCCTGATTGTAGTAAATTATATTCCTTGTATAATACAGTACAGTTGTTAGAGGGCATTTTAAATTTACCGTTTTGAACATTTTTCCAGTAAACAATGAAACAAAATGCATGCACCAATAATGTCAAAACTTCCCAATTCAGAACATTTCCATCACAAAAATCTGCTCAAACTTTTACAGTCCAACAGTTTCAGTAAATATGCACAATCTCTGCAGAAGTAAAAGTCAGCTATAATTCCACATTAAAGAGATTTGTACATAATGAAGAGGTGGCTGCTAGCAAAAACTGTATATTTCATTGTTTCATCTACAAATAAAGTGCCTGTTGCCCCTTGAGGAATAAATTGCCTATGTTACATTAAAAATGATAAGCTAGTAATATTGCAATAGGGAATGGACAGAAAACTGATAACAGGTTCATAGTTACTAGGTATCTCTGCCAAAGAGAACATTCTCAGGACTACAGCATCCACCCCAAAGAGAACATTCTCAGGACTACAGCATCCACCCCAAAGAGAACATTCTCAGGACTACAGCATCCACCCCAAAGAGAACATTCTCAGGACTACAGCATCCACCCCAAAGAGAACATTCTCAGGATTACAGCATCCACCCAAAGAGAACATTCTCAGGACTACAGCATCCACCCCAAAGAGAACATTCTCAGGACTACAGCATCCACCCCAAAGAGAACATTCTCAGGACTACAGCATCCACCCCAAAGAGAACATTCTCAGGACTACAGCATCCACCCAAAGAGAACATTCTCAGGACTACAGCATCCACCCCAAAGAGAACATTCTCAAGACTACAGCATCCACCCCAAAGAGAACATTCTCAGGACTACAGCATCCACCCCAAAGAGAACATTCTCAGGACTACAGCATCCACCCCAAAGAGAACATTCTCAGGACTACAGCATCCATCCCAAAGAGAACATTCTCAGGACTACAGCATCCACCCCAAAGAGAACATTCTCAGGACTACAGCATCCACCCCAAAGAGAACATTCTCAGGACTAGAACATCCACCCCTAAGAGAACATTCTCAGGACTACAGCATCTACCCCATCCACCCCAAAGAGAACATTCTCAGGACTACAGCATCCACCCCAAAGAGAACATTCTCAGGACTACAGCATCCATCCCAAAGAGAACATTCTCAGGACTACAGCATCCACCCCAAAGAGAACATTCTCAGAACTACAGCATCCACCCCAAAGAGAACATTCTCAGGACTACAGCATCCACCCCAAAGAGAACATTCTCAGGACTACAGCATCCACCCCAAAGAGAACATTCTCAGGACTACAGCATCCACCCCATCCACCCCAAAGAGAACATTCTCAGGACTACAGCATCCACCCCAAAGAGAACATTCTCAGGACTACAGCATCCACCCCAAAGAGAACATTCTCAGGACTACAGCATCCACCCCAAAGAGAACATTCTCAGGACTACAGCATCCACCCCAAAGAGAACATTCTCAGGACTACAGCATCCACCCCAAAGAGAACATTCTCAGGACTACAGCATCCACCCCAAAGAGAACATTCTCAGGACTACAGCATCCACCCCAAACAGAACATTCTCAGGACTACAGCATCCACCCCAAAGAAAACATTCTCAGGACTACAGCATCCAACCCAAAGAGAACATTCTCAGGACTACAGCATCCACCCCAAAGAGAACATTCTCAGGACTACAGCATCCACCCCAAAGAGAACATTCTCAGGACTACAGCATCCACCCCAAAGAGAACATTCTCAGGGCTACAGCATCCACCCCAAAGAGAACATTCTCAGGACTACAGCATCCACCCCAAAGAGAACATTCTCAGGACTACAGCATCCACCCCAAAGAGGACATTCTCAGGACTACAGCATCCAACCCAAAGAGAACATTCTCAGGACTACAGCATCCACCCCCTTTAAAAATACAACACAGTACAGTATCAGCAATGCATCTACATACTCTGGGAGTAGAACACACAGCCTTCTGCATCAAAACCAATTTCACTACCTGTTGTGCTATTAACAATGCAAGCAGACTCGGCATAAGCAGCACTAAATTTCTCTTCCCCTGAAACTCTCAGCTCATTGTAAAATCCACTTGACACTCATCTGTAGCTCTCAACTTTGGAGCATAATAAATCTGGAAAAAGCCAAAATTTATTAGGGGGGACAAAATCCCAAAATCCTGGTCACATTTTAAACATTGCTTGTATACTCTTGGAAAGTTGCTAGAATAAAATGCTGTGTTACCACCATGCATTTCAATTACAAGTCTTGGACCCAGGACCCTGTGCACTACAGTTAGAGCAACATACCACTATGCCAAATCAGCTGTTTCTTGAAAGGCAGGAAGACTGAAACTTAAATGGCTATCATTTAGTGAATTCAGTTCTCACCATAGCTTTCAACCTCTTAGCACCTGGACAAAGCCAATAATGGGGGAATACAGCCCCCAAATATTTATTTATTTTATTTATTTATAATTTATTTGCCAGGATAGTCCATTGGGCCATGAGGGGCATGTTTTCAATGGAGTCCGGAGAGAAAAGCTCCAGAAAATTACAAATTACAGATTTAACATAAGAGTAAGTTATTAGAGAAATGTAATGTGCACAAATGAAGCAAAAGTAAACAAAGAAAGAAAGAAAGAAACACATATTAGTAGACTGCACATATTAGTACAATGCAATAAGAGTAATATTTATAAACAGTCAAAGTTTTTAACAGTTTAACATATTAGCACAATGCAATAACAGAAACCGTCTAATTTTTTTTAACAGTTATGCTAATTCATGCAGTTAATTTCTAGGCTACTGAAGTGTACCATTCTTGGAGTTATGCTAATTCCTAGAGTTTATTAGGGGTACAAAACAATGGGAGGCTATTAGGAATTATAGCTTATAGAGAGTAGCTATAGTGTAGGGTGGCCACGGTGGTGCAGTGGTTAGCGTTGTCACCTCACAGCAAGAGGTTCTCTGGTTCGATTCTCGGCTGGGGTGCCTTCTGTGCGGAGTCTGCATGTCCTCCCTGTGGTTGCGTGGGTTTCCTCTGGGTGCTCCGGTTTCCTCCCACATCCCAAAGACATGCAGTAGGTGAATTGGGCACTCTAAATTGGCCCTAGGTGTGAGTGTGTGTGTGCCATCTGTGGAAGGTTGGGCACCGGGCTGGCAACTCAACACTGTAAAATTCCACTGACAGATGATCCGCTGTGGTGATCCCTATCTGGGAAAAGCCGAAAGAAGAAGAGAGTAGCTATAGTGTAGGGAAATTATGTGGGGTGGGAGCAAGAGCATTCCCATAGTGAAGTTAGGTGTGTGTGAAGTAAGGTTTTGAATGAAGAGAGGCTGCTGGTGGTGCGGAAGAGAGGTGGGAGGGAATTCCAATGGCGTGCTAGTGAGAAGGACATTAGATGTTTGCCTGGTGGATGGGCAGGTTTATACAGTTCAATTAGATTTTGGGAATTAGATCTCAAAAGTCTATTTGCTTAGTGCATTTTAAAGGTGGTGGCAAGAGAGGGACAGAGAGAGGGGGTGAAAATAAGTCTGTGTGCTTGGAAAAGTTGAATAAAGATGAGGTAATTGGTCAGCTCAAGCTAATTCAGTTGGTGTAGGGTAGTGCAGTGATGGGAAGTGGATCTATGACAGGTTGCAAATTTTGTTATTTTATTATAGCAACAGGAGAGTTTAGTCTTGAGGGAGGATTGTAGGTTAGTAAGGATAGAGGCATCACATAGGAGGGATGGGTAAGTGTTGGTGAGGGTGAGCCTAGTGGATGGAGAGATGTAATGGTTGTGGCAGTAAATCATGCCTATTTTTGTGTGTGCTTTTTTGATATTTACTTGTAGATGATTATCAAACTTTAGCTGGTCATTGATAAGGACTCCTAGTAGTTTAGCATTTGAGATTATTTTGAGAGGAGTATTATTTTGACTGGTGACTGAGAATGAGGTTTTATCTAGTGTGGTGGTTTCGGAACCAGTAAATATCATAAGTTTAGTTTTAGTAGCATTGAGTGCTAGATGGTTGTCCATCATCCATTGCTCAGTGGAGGAGAAGGCATCTTGGGTTAATTTAGCTAGGGTGGGTATAGAAGAGGCAGAGCAGATTATTGTTGAATCGTAATACTGAACAAGGTTGGCATTTGGGATGGCTTGGTAGAAATCGTTTATGAATCTATTGAATAGAAGGGGACCTAAAATTGAACCCTGGGGGACACCTGTGGGAGTATTGAGAAAAGGGGAGGTGGCTTTTTTTCCATCTGACTGCTTGTTGTCTGTTTGAGAGGTAACTGGTAAACCAGTTAATACAGGAGTGGGATAGATTTAGTTTGGAGAGTTTAGTGAAAAGAAGGTTATGAGAGATAGTGTTGAATGCCTTAGAGAGGTCAAGGAGGAGAGTGGACACAAGGTGGCCAGTGTCACGGGCCTTATTAACTGTTTCTAGGAAGGAGAGGAGAACTGTGGTAGTGCTGTGGCCGGGTCTGAAACCATGTTGAGTAGGGATTAGAAGTAGGTTGTTTATGATGTAATGTAGAAGTTGTAGATGGATGCATTTTTCGAGAAGTTTAGAAAGGGGGGATAGGTTGAACGTTTGTGATATTATTGTTATTACCACCTTTATGGAGTGGAATAATAAAGGCTTTTTTTCAGAGCTGGGGAACTTGACATTCAGCAATTCTTAAGAATGCAGATGGGAAGAGCTATGCCTTCTGTGGCAACTTTTAAGAAATATGAGGGTATATCATCAGGGGCATTGGAGTCAGGTTTCAATGTTAGTAGAAGTTTTTTATGGTGGCAGTAGAGATGGGGTTGAAGGAGAAAGGAGGAGGTTGGGAGCAGGAGATGCTAGGGGAGGGAGGGATAGGTGGAAATAAGGGTGGGGGAGCCAAATGGGAGGTGAAGGATGATGTAAGTTTACTTATGGAATCAATAAAGAAAGTGTTACATTGGGTGGCAAAGTCCAAGTCAGAGGCATCTGGATCAGGGCAGGGGTTTTCTTTATTGCCAGTGTTGAGAAGGGAGGAGATTCCATGCCAGAATCTTTTTTGGGGTTGGTGTTATAGTTGGTTTGGAGTGTAGAGAAGTCGGTTTTGACATATGAGAAGTGTTTTTCCTTTGTTACAAAGTGTTTTAAACTCATTAAGGGTGGTGATAGTTTTATTTTTGCAGTAGCGTTTCCAGGCTTTATCCCAGAATCGCATGGCTAGTAAGGTATTATTGGTTAGCCAAGGTACAGGATTGCTTCTTATGCATTTTGTTTTCAGAGGGGCAAAGGAATCAAGCAAGTTGAGGAAAGTTGAGTTAAAGTAGGTAACAGCATTTTCTAAGGGAAGGGTTTTTAGTGGGTTCGAGTTCATTTTTTTAGAGCATTTGAGAATGTGCTAGGATTAAAGTTTTTTAGATGGCGAATGAAGGTGTAGGTATGAGATAGTTGTATGGAGGAGGGAAGATGGTGGACAAAAGTGGGGAAGTGGTCACCTAATGTGTCGGGCAGAGTGCCACTATCAGAGATGTAATGTGGATAAGAAACTAGAATCCAGTCCAGGGTGCTTCCAGTAAGGAAGTTCTTGGAAGGTATAGTTGTTGAGTTAATAAGCTGAGTGAAGTTGTACAAGTTTATATTAAGTGAGTTTGTAGGTGATTGAATTGTTGACCAGTTAATATTGACATCACCCAGGATTATTCAGCCATCCACCCATATTCAGTGAATTCAGTTCTCACCATAGCTCTCAACCTCTTATCACAAAGATCCTGGACAAAGCCAATAATGGAGGGAATACAGCCCCAAACATAGGGACAAACTTCAAATATTGATCTTATAAACTTAGAAAATTACTAGAATAAAAGGTTTTGTGTTACCATGTATTTTCTGAAGAATATGAAGTCTGAAATTCAAATGCCTGTCATTATTTAGTGAGTTCAAAATCCGAAAAGAACACAGATTTTATGAGGAACAGAACAGAACAAAAATATGAGGCAAAAATCTGAATAGCTTCCAGTGGGTAGGGAATTCAGGCTGTTACTACCTGCACCCAAGGTACAGGGTTTGAGCCTGAGTTATTCTCCAGCCACCAGGTATATTTCTTGAGTTTCTCTCTAGCCACCAGGTATATTTAACTGGGGCATTTTATATATATACACACACACAGTACCTGGGTTTGGAGTCTGTCCCAGCTTCATTTGAAATTCCTGCAGCAGCTTCAAAGTCCCAGCCTAGGTCTGAAATACAAGTCCTTCCTGCGAGAGTAAGGTATCCATTCTGCAGACATTGCAGTCCGATCTCCTTCCAGTCTCTGCAGTTGTAACCACATAGACTTCTGGACATCTCTGTAGTCTGATGCCTTTTTCCTCATCTGGACTGGTTAAACAGGAGTCTGGATTCCTGCATGCATGCGTGCAGTTCTGAGAATGCCGAACACGCATGCACAGAGTTCCTTGACTCGCTATCATTTGTTTAATTTTGTTTTTCTTTTTTTTTTAATTTCGTTTTTTCTTTTCTTTTTACATCTGGGGGCTACAGTCCAACAGCACGAGCCACCCCTGCAGGATAATGATTTTTGCCAACTTTTCGCCGTGTGTGTCTCCTTCCATTACACACAAGTGATATAGTAAGAAAGAAAGCGATGGATATTTGTAAGAGATTCATTTGGAAATGGGGAAGTCATGGTTGTTATGAGTAAGGATGGATGGGATGGCAATGCAGGCATGGAAGATGGTCGTGGAAGGAGTATGAGGTAGAGGCAAAGTGGGAAAATGGGTGGATCATGAATAGAAGCTGAACAATAATGGCTGAATAGAGCATTACTGGGGTGAGCTAAGAACTAAAGAATCCAAAGGGGTTATAAGAAGAGTATGGACAAGACTGCAGATAGGAGATGAAATTTCTGCAGGTAAAGGTGATTGTGAAAAAGTGGTCTGATTACGGAAGGATGGTATAGGGGCCAAGACTATCATATGGTAGGAGAGGCTGTGGAAGAAACTGGATACTTTGGCATATATCAAGAGATAGAGGTGGGGTAATGAGAGACAGGTAAAATAGAAATAGATACAGTATATTTAAGGGAGGGAGAACAAGAAATGGCAAGATGATGAGTTTTGGTGGTATGTTTGGGAAGTTGGGAAGTTTCTGGAAGGCTTAAATGACTGATGCTGGTGTGGAATACATGGTTATGAATACTGCCCAGGTGGAATCATTTTTTTGTAAATATGAAAAGGAAAAGACTATATACTAGCTAAATGTGAGGTATGGGATTGCCACATCTAGCAGTACAGTGTTCTGAATTTAATACTAGCTAATATACTAGTGTTAACCAAGACTGTATAAAGAAGCAGTCCAATATTTTCCAAAGTAATAAAGACTACACAATGATAGTAGAGGCATGGGTTCAGAATATGAATAAAGTGGTTATTAAGGTTAGGGAGTGTCACCTGGACTGACTGGCTTCTATGAACAATATGGATGCACAGAGAGGTTAACATTGTTATACTAGAGAAGGATATAATAACTTGGCAGGACACAAAAATGGAAAGAGTGAATCAAATATTAGTGGGTGAAGTTGATGGAGATGTAGCTTACCCTAAAATGAAAGCACCTATATACTTTGATTTCCAAAAATGTCAGAAAAGCAAGATACTCCAGGTCACACTACAAAAGTGAATATCAGTTAAAGAAGGCTGGTGTAGCAGCATACGCATGGATCTACAGAAAAGGGTAACAACAACAAAGGTTAAACAATTGCAAATCAAATGGAAAAATCATGAAGAGCTTTAGCTGGATACAGAACAATGGGAGTAGTTTGGAGCATGGAAAAAAGATTACGAAGGTGGTCTCTTCTACACAATCAACATATCAGGATACTATATAGGTGGTACCCATCCTTAAAGAAAGGTAGAAGGAAGACTCTTCCTGTTGGAGATGTAATCAAATGAAAGCAGACCCTACACATATGTACTGGGTATGTCCCAGGACTGAGCATTGGTAGACAGAGACTAAGAAATTCAAGATAAAAGGCAGAATAGATTACATCAAAATGGGGAAGATGCACCATTGGCTTAGTTTTAATGAGTGTTCCAAAGAATTTTATTGCTAAAATGTAAAAAAAAGTATCAACTCCATATAGAAAGATGTTCAAAGTTTACTAGAGGTTATTAAGGAGAATCTTGCAAACACCAAAAGTGGAAAGAGTGACAAAACCTTCACATCCATACTGGAACTTGAATTCCTTATTTGGATTTATTTTTATAGACTGAGTGACTATAACATAAGTTATTTACAAGGAAGTAATCATCCAAATCCATTCTTATCTTCAGTTTAATTATTATTTCCAATTATAATTGTTATAACTTGTCCTTTAATTATTATATCTGGTTTCTTATTAATTAGTTCTGTAAAAATGTTCAATAAAAATAATATAATTTAAAAAATCACTTGAAAAGGGAAAGGATAATGGTGCAGAATTCCTAAGAGAAATACAGAGTTCAGAGAATGGATAACAAGCAAATGTGCTGGGAATACAGGAAGGTAAGTGTATTCTGGTGAGTTACTGATGGACTGGAGCAGGATTGGGTGGTATGAGATAAGAGGATCAGAGGATCATGGGAACTGTGTACATATATGAAGTATGGAGAAAGAGCTAGGAAAGAGAAAGGCATGGGAATTTGTGAAGCAAGTAGTTAAGGTCAACGTGTATGAGAGACATATTAATGAGGTCAGGAAACTAATACATGTAGTGATGGTCAGATGGAAGCAGGAAAGGATATGTAGACTTTGGGGTGAAATTGTGCATTTTTAACTTGATTAGTTCCACTAGGCTAGTAGCCTGTTTTTAGGGAGACCTGAGATGATATTGTGCATTGGAAGATGGGATAAAAAAAGTGATGAAAATGTATCTTGCTGGAATGAAAAATAGGGGAGTGAGTTCTCTTTAGGAGTTATTAATCATGTTAATATGATGGTAAAAAAAACTATTTAGGTTGACTATATGTTTATCTTTTTAAGAAGTATTGTGTGCTAGCATGGAAACCAAGCAGAAAATATATGAATTGACTGAACCACATACATTACAATTTGATGGCAGAAATCTAGGATATGCATCATGCTGGATTTATTCTTTCATGGCCAGAGACTGTGATCTTTCATGATTCACTTTCAAGACCAGCTTCAATTCCACCAGGGCTGACACATACTCTGTCATGCAGTATTACTTAATTGCTTGGTGTCCTGAAGTCCCATCCCATGATATGCTTCTCTATGTTGCATTTTATTTTTTAATATAAAACATTTCAACTATAACCTGACTGCTCAACAAATATCTATTATTATTATTATTATTATTATTTAAGAAAGAAACTTGTTTCAGAATTTGTGTCATAAAGTGAATCATTAATACCAATACCAGTACCAATACCAATACTAACATCTTTAGTGGTATAGAAGGACCAAGTCCTAACTACAGCCCTTCTGACCCAGGTTCAATTAACAGCTCAAGCAACTGACAGAGCAGCAGGGAGAAATAGGTATGCCCATACTGGGGGAGGGTGCTCGTTGGTTATGCTCCCTAAGGGGAAGCATGGCCTAAATAAGGAAGTTGCCCTCAGATGTAATCGAGTATGGGAAAAGTGGGCAGCGCATAAAAAAAAAATACCCTATAGAATCACAGACAGCTGTGCTATAAATACAAGTTCCCAGTTCCACTGCCTTATCAAATGTATTTTTTCTTCTGGACTAAAAATCTGAAGAAAAGACCCTAGAAGCATGGAGGAAACAGGCCCACTCATGTCTATGTCATGGGGGCTCCATGAAGAATACCTATGACAGAGAGCTGGAATGGAGACCTGGGTGAGGACTACAGCCTCAACATCCTGCCTATTTCCTTTAGGAACTGTGAGGACTCTAGAAAGATACCAGAAAGGTTCTGTTTTCTGAAACTGCAAGACATAAGGCTATGTTTGTTTTATTTGATTTTGGGACTGACAAACCAGGAAAAACTGATATTTTCATTTCTTTTTTTTTTTTTTTGAACTGAGAAGCAAAGAACTGCTGTATATAATGAACATGGGTTTATATAACCCATACCTCCAGTGGTCATGTATATATTTATTTACACGCACACATGTGTTTGGGTGTGTCTGTGTATGTATTCATCTGTATATAAATATATATATTAGTAAGGAACAGCAAGAACTTTGTCCCTGACCAATTTCTAGCTGATCTCAATGGCACATCCTAAATTCCTATAGATGAAAGTGTATCATACTTTAAACTAGAACAACACAAGATACCAAATCAAATTAGAATCAGAGACCAGGCCTGGAACAAATGGAGAACCACAAAACCAGTCTGATAAAAACAATATTTCTGTCACCTCCAAAACAAACATCAGTATAATCCCAAAAAATTCTGGGCTGGTTTTAACCACCTCCTACATCCAGGTAAATCTACTACCCCCACCCCTGAAAAACTCATGGATAAAGATCCACTGAGACCATCCAGTCCCTAGCCAGTAAGGTAACCATAGATAAAACCCAAACTGCCTTCAACCTACAACCCATCTCCACCTCCTATTTGAAAAACTTAAACCAACCACCCTAGCAGCAGATTTGCTCCCAGCCAACTACTTACAAATAGCATCTGACGCCATAGCCTACCCTGTCTCAATCTTAATTAACCGGACCATTTCTGAAGCATCTATTCCCTCTATTTGGAAAATCTCTTTTATCATCCTCCATAAAGGAGGGTCCTCCACTGACACTTCTAACTATAGACCCATAGCCATACTGTCTCCAAACAACTCATGAACCACCTCACAAACATGGCTTTTCCCCCCATCATAGCACAACCACTGCTCTCCTCTCCTTTGTTGACTCAGTCAACCACAACCGCAATAATAAATTAATATCCGATATGGTCAACCACCAACTACTACTTCAGTCACTGGAAACCTTTCATCTTAGCAAACCAACTATAAGTTGGTTCAATGCCTACCTCTCTTGCAGAAAACACAAGCGGTTCAGTGGCAAAAAACAGGACCTCCTCCTCCCCCCCCACAATGGTGTCCCCCCAAGGATCTATCTCGTCCCCCCCTTTTTTCCATCTTCATAAATGGTTTACACTCCAAGATTCTCAACACCAATAACTCAACCTTTCTTCCATGTGTCTCCAAAAATCATCTACCATCCCCCTGCACACCACCAAAACTACTAGGGGTGGTGATAGACCATAATATCTTAAATTTGATATGCATGTAAATCTAACCATTAAATCGGTCAAATCACTGCTAAAATCTAAAGTCACTAGAAATGGCTAGACTGCCTAATATTCTCAAACTCAACCAGCTAACTGAGGCATTTAAAATTATCAATCATCCAGAAATCCAGACTAAGTGCTATCATTTGCCTGTGTCTAGGGCTTCTCAGCCTCCCAACCTAACCCATAAAACCAAGAGGCCACTATTTTGCCTGTTTGTCTAGCTGTTTAATTCTGTACCTCTTCAAAACATAATTTTATGTTTATCTATAACACACACATACACAAACACGTAGCAACCAGAGCAAATCTAGAAATCATATCACAGCTTTAACATACAGTTTCCCACAGAAATAAAGAAATCCAAATAAAATAACATTCCCCTCATGATAAACGAAACATAAAGTAGTAACAGCCAATTGCATTTACTAGTACACTCCTCTGCATGCAATGAAACAGGCTTCTGCTATTGCAACTGTGGTTCAAGGGTGTTGCCCTTCTTTGGTTGAATATAAAAACAGCAGCTCCTGTCAGCCAGCTTAATGACATTGTGGCAGTTCAGCAATATTCTCAATAAAGAAATATTAGCTGGTGTATTCTCCTTGCATTCTGTTGAAGGCTTAGCTGTTCCTACATAAGTGATTTTTAATAATGTATTACAAATGAATATTAAAACTAATATTCATTAAACCTGGCAGCTCATAATTAATTGGACAATAACTGCGGAAATGGTGCAACACATTTAGTAAGAGGGTACAGAAAGGTGTCAAATGAGTCTGGGATGATAAGTAATGTGTCACAGGCATTAGTTGCGGTACTCATCTCTTTCTGCTCTCAGGCTTGGAGGAGAGCGTCAGATGCTGAATTATTCTTGCTAATAGCAGTAAAGCAGTGAGGCCTTTTGGTACAGTTTACTGTCACTATGAGAGCAAATGGATTAAACATCAAAAGGTACAGGCTAAAACAAAATGCGGTGTAGTGCTGTTATTGGTAAAATCCACAAAAGGAAGCTGCCAAATGTGGAAAAAAACAGCTCTGCTTACAGGGTGCAGAGATTACAGATGAATGATACATTGGAATAAATTGTCTAGGAAAGATAAATCATACATGCAGGAATTTCTTACCAGTGCACAGTAACTCAGTGGCACACATTCCATGAAAATTAACAAGTTTTAATTACTGACTCAGCTGTGTCTCCACAAATCATGGGGATTAACTGTTCAGTGCCGTCAACCATCCACAGGCATTGTACAAAATAAATACTAATGATTCTTTAATCAATAGTGCCTTGGACTGAGGAAAATCCGTGGTTCGAATGACCATCTTACCAAAGTAGCTGTGCCACTAGCAGAGTGCAAAATTATCCCGATCAGAATAATGTTTCACTAGCAGAGCGGTAAATGATCCCAATCAGGAAAATGTTTCACTAGCGGACCGCTAAATGATCCCGATCAGGATAATGTTTTGATGACCAAAGACTCAAGTTCTGTCTTCTGACTGCACCGGCATCTAATCTTTTGGAAGTGGGCTAGGAAGAGAGATGCTTGGGGGGCTTTGAAAGTTTAAAAATAAATTAGATGATATTCATTCTTCTCATGTAACCTCATTAGGGAGTACTGACTGTGGTACTAACTGATCGGTAGCTTGAAAAACTAGAAAGAGGAGCTATAGGCAGTGTTGAATTTTCTCGGAAGCAGCGAAGGAAAAGGAAAAAAAATATCATTGCTTAGATTATTCAATCAAGCAAAAAGCTATGATAAACTGGAAACACTGTCCTTGATCAATGAGTTCACTATCTACCACAATATCATCATTTAAATTGCAGATTGAAAAAAGTAAAGCAATTTAATTGTTTTTACAAAGTAACTCAGTCATTCTCCTTAAACGTTACTATTCAGGTTGCTAAAATCTTCAGTTTGATATTGTTAAAGATAAAAAAAAAACAAAACTTTTTTTACTCATTTTACAAGTATAATACACCACCCCAGGGAGTATGCCTAGTTTTGATTCCAACTGTGCCTGATATATATGGACACCTTTGTATTACTTCCTTGCCTTACCTTATTCTAGTGTTAAGTCCATATCATGTCATGGTTTATGTAGTATACAAGCTCGAACACACAGGTGAATGCATTTCCTGCAGTAGTAAGTAAAGGATACATACAATGGCTCTGACAACAGATATTATATAAGTGCTGTCAGTGTACTAATGTGTGTGCAAATGCACAACACACTAGCAGTGAGGCTAGCTGAAGTTTGCAAGGGCCAGCTCTGGTTGGAGAAAACAGCAATATATGGCCAGAAAGATGAACACAAATTCATTTGTTTAGTTATTTATCATATTTATGAATAAATCAATTCATTTATTTTACTTATATAGATATGCATATATTTTTTTATATTGGTTTGTTAACATAGTAAGTGGGCTGCTCCCAGGACCCTTTTTAACAATGACTCGGCCATATTGGTAGTAACAATATAACAACATTTTATGACATCTAGAAACAATGTTTACTAGCTGAGCTTTGACAAGTACAATACAGGAGGTATATTTAACAAGACATAATAAACTAAACTACTTAAAGACATAATTTACAATACACAGTTACAACAGGACTGCAGCATAATACATAACAACATCATAAGATACACAGTCATGAATACTAGTTGCATGCATAGCTGGTACATGCATTACATCAAGTATGATCTAGTATAACAGCTGAGTAGGTTAAAAGGTGTATGTGGTTGGTAGGTAAAAGACTATGTACAGTCAGGAGTTCCTAATAAGCAGTGCTATGAACATGTGCAGCTGAGGAGGAGGAATGATGAAGAGCTCGTGAGGATGCCTTAGGTTTTCCTTGACAGGTGAAGGAGTAAGGGCTTAGACTGAACAGAGACAGGTGTGATTTTCCAAAGATTACATTTCATACTCTAGGCATGTGAATGACAAGAATGCATCGGTCAGGTGATAATATAAGAAGGCAGCTGGACAAGTCAACAATGTGTTGCCAATGAAATTATTCTTAGGGATGATAACTGACTATGACAGGCCCTATAAGATCTTTCAATAGTATTAAATCAATTAAATGCAGTGTTGTAGAATGAGTTAGAAAAGAGGTGTATGGATGACTGTGAACACGTCCTGAAGGAGACAAGGACATGCCGTGGGATTTAGAAACATTTTTAGCATCTCAGTAAGTGATTTTGTGCAATAAGCAGCCATGCACAGGGTGAGCGTAATTCACAGGCATATTTTACACAAGTGTGGAAACCTGAGAAATTCTGTGGCTCACCTAGTATGCAAAGGGTTGTATAATGGCATCGTAATGAGCAACATTATTTAAACAAGGACACTTGTGGATGCAAATGAGGGAAAGTATATGGTGCAGTGATTCAAAGACATATAGATATATATATATTTTTTTCTCTAAGAAATGCTAATGCCAGGGTTGCTGACCAGAGCTAAAATAAGGAGTTTTGGGAGAAAGACCATGAAGATATGTTGAGGGCTGCTGCTGAAGTAGTAAATCTGTTCATGTGACAAACTGCACTTGCACCTGA
The DNA here is from genome assembly GCF_019279795.1 of Protopterus annectens. Classification (NCBI taxonomy): domain Eukaryota; kingdom Metazoa; phylum Chordata; order Ceratodontiformes; family Protopteridae; genus Protopterus; species Protopterus annectens. Next base: position 1,537,018,998 of record NC_056739.1, on the reverse strand, counting down.
TAGTCATTCCATTACATGTTGTCATTCTAGTGGTGCCGTGTCACTCATCAGCACTTAACATGTCACACACCCCACGAGACTGAAACTGTGGACTGTTGCCATGCAAACATATTCACCATGCAGGAGCTGGTCAAGATGTGTCAGTCTCATATGTAGGCCTATGCAATGTGTAGAGCACCTGTCCCTCTGTATACCAACTCATGTGCAGCTTTCAGAATACTAGATAAAGGGCCCTTTCAGCAACCAATGGGGCAAATGTTGGGTGTATCCCAGGCTTCTGCCCCATGGGTACTCCACCTGTTCTTGATGACATGCTAAAGCATGTGGGGAAACATATGTTTCTGACATGTATCAAAGCAGAGACAGACAACACCAGGTGGGATTTTATGACATGACTCATATCCTTGAGGTACTAGGAGCTTAGGCTCCACCAACATTGCAATAAAGGCCCCACCTGGGGAATAGGAAAGAACTTATAGCAACCACAAGGTGTCACTCTATCAACTGCCAGGTAATCTGTAATGCACAGGTTATAGCATACAGTATGTCTGCCGGCCACTCAGGCAGTGCCAACTTCTTCCATATGGCACACATACAGATTATATCAGTGGTTTGTGCATGGTGATTTTACCAAAGTAAATCTTATAACTGGTGATGTTGGATATACCTTGGAGCCATTATTAATGACAAATATCAGAATATCTCCTGACCACCACACAGAAGGGCTACAACTGTGCCCTGTCACAGACCCAGGTCTTTGTTTAAATGTATTTGGCCAGAAAATTACTACATTAACAATATGCTTCTAAGAGTTGACCCAGTTGCTCAGAATTTGGGAACTTCTGTGGGCAGTGACCTAAATTTTCAGCAACATGTATCTGTTGTAAGAAAGTCCTTCTATATTGCACAGCTTATAAACAAAGGGATTGTGTTTAGATCTAGGGCTGTCATTGTATGCTGTTCTTAGCCCTTATTAGGCCAGTCAGGACACAATACCTAAACATGTCATGCATGAACTGACTCAAAGCCCTACCACTATACTCAGTATCCAACAGACTGCTAAGAGATGACCAGTGTCTGGCACACAAGGCATTGTCCGACCCAATACTGATGGCTTCACTGCACATCAGCAAGTCAAATGTCATCAGAGATACTTGGTCTAGAGATCTAAACCTGTTATCCAACATCAACACAATGGTTTGGAGGGACATGTTTATCTGGAAGAGGATACCACTGTTCTGGAACAGATTTCCCATTCACATAAAACAAAGCTCATCCCTGTCCATATTCAAGCACAACTTGGATCTATGGATGGGAAACAGAAAAATTATTCCAGGACTGTCTCCTGTACTACTAATGGGCAGAGGCAGTTCCTAAATGCTTTATCCCATGCGTGACTCCCCTCAAATTATCTATGGTATGATCCTGGTTATTCTCATTAGTGGTAATATATAATTATCGACCATGGTATGGGTAAGGCCAATCTCTACTAAATGAGATTGATTCGAGCACAAAAAGGGAAACTATCTAGGCACAAATGGCCCACAATGGCAACTAACCTAGTACTTACCTATGAACCTATGAATGTCCACTCTCAATGTCTGGATATATCTGGGTGTTCCTGCAGTATGACCCTGACACTGTGTGTAATATATTTTTTCAGTCTGTGCAATGTTACTTGACATCATTATACACAAGCAGTTAAAACAGGGGGGACATATTCAGGAGGAGTAAATCCCAGAATAAGCAGTGAAAGACACATCTGATGAGGACCTGTGGGGGGACCTAGCTGTAGGGGAGGACGATGCCAGATGGAGTCAGGTTCAGCATGCTAAGGCAAAGGCTAACAGACAGCATCTGTTTCATAACTATGGGCCAGAATAAGCTATTATACAAACCATTAAAAATTATGCAAGAAAGCTTCACCTAGGCTATGCTACTTCATGCATAGCTTGGTCACAGAGTGTATCACACATAGGTTAGAAAAGCAACAAACTACAGAGGGCAGGGAACACTTATCACCTGGGCAGGTGGTAGGGCCACATTGCCAAGTGTCATCATCGGGTATTGTGTGTGGTGTGGTGACTTTGAATAATACAATACTTTACCAGGTGTGTGACAGACCTGTGCTGGTGAGTTGGGAGACTCAGTTTCACTGGCTCTGGAGGATGTGTGGTGTCCACTACTGTATATAGGCAGTACAGAAGCCTGTTTGGACTAGGACACAGACTCAGCAGATATTGCAGCACTGTGTTGGGATCTAGTGGACAGGTCCAGAGCACCCACAGGAAACGTACATGCATACCATGAATGTCACTATGCACAGCAGCACCCTTTCCTGGGAGGGACACAGACACAATACACACCATTTTTGGAGGATGGAGGCTTAATGACAATAAGTGGTGGCCCAAGCCATGGATGGATTTAGCATTAACACCCTGTCTGCAAGGACATCCATATCACACTCTTTGTCCCTCGACACTGGATGGTGGAGAGGAGGTGGAGCCACTGCATTTGCTTCACTGTGGTCTCCCACTTCCACAGATGGAAGTGATATAGCCAAATAAGTGTGTTGGCTATGCTCTCTGTCTGTACAGTGGCACCTGCTGCATGCAAGCTCCCTGTGCCACCTGTCCCTGATGTTTCACATGTGGTCTATGCACTCTTGGATAGTATCCCAAAGATTACTAACTACCCTTATCTGGTCAGTAACGCCTGTGCTAGTGTCAGCCTATCTTTATATTACAGCCCTGAATAAATGTTGATTTGCCACTGTGGACACACCTAGTTCTGATGGTGGACTATGCAGATGGTATGCTCAGCCACTGGAATTGCATACACCCATGTCATTTCTTTGCTCAGTGGTACTTGTAGTGACAAGGGGAGTGTGTCCTGTAGGCAAAGAGATCTCTCCCAGGGTCAATCTGCTTTCATCTCCCTGTCCTTGTGTGCCTTCTTATCTTTGTGGAGTGTGTTGCACATCATCAGAAACAATGTCCATAGAATGGTGTGAGGAAGTGGACAACACAATGCCTGCATCCAACAGTGACACCGTGACCCCTTAGCATGAGAGGAATTTGAATTATGCCACCAAAACAGCAGTATAGCTCCCCAACATCAGTCAGATGTATATCCATGGTGGATGACTCTGATAAAACTGTACCTGTGAAAAACACCAAAACAAGTCACCTAAACTGAGTAAGACCCTTCATGAATAACAAAAGCCCAGTGAGACTTAATATAGTGGCACAAGAAATTAATAATTAACATGCCTTGTGCTGTCAGCCTTTGCACCTGGAGCCTTGCCTGGGCTAGGCATGTTTCTGAATTTTAGGCATTACTCTGTTGAATGAAAAGCTTACTCACTTTGATATGGTTTTGCCTATTAGTTACAATTTAGTGTTTCACCTAATGGAACTGAAGGCTGCTCTACTGCATATGATTTTATTATTCACTTGAGTCTACTTTTATCAGAATAAATATTATCAAAGATTCAGTGGTTAATGACTGTTTAGGATGATGTAGGTTTCTGTCTTACTGACTGCATGACATGAGTAAGAGCACAATTAAATCTGGTGCTGGAGTTTTGTGCTTTATAGGACATGATTCTATTCATTCAGTCCGTGTTCAGTTTGACTGGTTGTTGATTATGTTGCTTGCTTCAAAATGGTGTAGATGGGGTACAGGAGCACATTTTCATTTGCTGGGCTGGGTGTTTGCCCTTTTTCCACAGCTGTGCAGCTGGAGAGTTAATGTGGGATACTGGGGTGGGGTATGTGGTAGAATGCTTTTTTTAATATTTTGTTGTAATCAGTATTGGCTGAACATCAATGCTGACATCCCAATGTTAGCAAACACAATGTGTTTGTTCTCAGGATAGTGATGTGACTCAATACTGCATGAGTACAACATAAGACAGAGACCAACTCACTACATACCAACTACATTTCCATGAAACTTACTCAACAAAAACTGAACATAGCTATCCTCATTATAAACAAAGACTTTTAGTTGGACTGAGGAGTAAACAAATTCAATCAATATTTACAATAAGATAGAGATTTATGAAGTGCATGTTTTATTGGAATACTGGCATATCATTACTGAAATGTGTTCACTCATTATCTGATTTCCCACTTTATCCATTTCAGAGTTCCAGGGGGTAGCTTTGGACTGTTCTGACACTCTGCGAGTATAAAACTAAAACAGAGCGAGCGCGCATACACACACACACACACACACACACACACACACACACACACACACACACACACGGCACACATCCCTGTAGATAACTTGAAAGGTTGCCAGTTCACCCACAGCATGTCTTTGAAATGTCAGAGAACCTGAACACTCAGCTAAGAAGTTACAATAAAAAAATTAAAATTATTATTTGGAACATTATGATGCACGAACAGTGTATCTATATTATTCCGAGGTCTTCTTTGCTTGAAGACCAGAACAATTTATTTTTGTAACTGTAGAATGTATCGAGTGCATACGATCTGGAAAGTTAAAGAATGCAAACAAGTGCTCCTTTTGAACGCCTTACAATGGCAGCACCAGCGGTTTAAGCATAATGTTTCAGAGGCAGAAGGAGTAGCATGTACCTAACCTAATATATTCCCCATGTCCGGAACAGCCTGCTCTTACATATCAAACAAAATATTCCCCAGCTACCTTTAAAACCAGACTAGATGTGTGATCACAAATTTTCACTTTTGTTAGTTTTCCAGCATATTCCCAGCTACCTTGACTAGATGTGTGATCATAAATTTTCACTTTTGCTAGCCTCCCAGCATATTACCCAGCGAATTGACTAGCTGCGTGATCACAAATTTTCACTTTTGCTAGTCTCCCACTACTACTGGATGCTGTGGCTGAAGTTTGATGGTCTCCTTGGCTGTTACCGCAGTAGGAACCTCAACCTATGAACCTATTACAACCCCACTTAAGTCATCTGTGCATCTGAAACTACGTATGCGTGCGTGCACACACACACACACACACATATATATATATATATATATATATATATATATATATATATATATATATATATATATATATATACATATATATATATATATATACATATATATATATATATATATATATATATATCTATATACATATATATATATATATATATATATATATATATATATATATATATATATATATATATATATATATATATATAGCCCCCCAGATATATGCATATTATTTATCAAATATCATAAGGCTAATATTCCTACCTAGTATGTGCTTATGGAAATATGCATAGGAATATTAAAATATTAGGGAATGCTCCTGCTTCTACCACTGTGTCTTTTCCTCTGAGATTAATGGGCATACCTCTCAACCTCTTAGTGCAAGAAATCTGGACAAAGTCTAAAATAATTGGTGTACATAGGCCCAAAAATAGAGACAGACTATATATTAGAAAGTTGCTGGAATTACAGGTTCTGAGTTAGCATGCATTTTCGGAAGGATATAAAATCTGAAACTCAAAGTTGTTTCATTATGTAGTAACTTCAATCCTCAGTGATTTAAAAGAAAACCACAAATATTATGAGGAACATACACAAAACATGAGTCAAACATTTGGGCAGCTGAGAGGTATGGTAAAGGGGAAGAAATATATTGTATGTTCTGAAACACTGGCATGTGTGCCAACATTGCCAGCAGAAAGCACCAATGTATCCCCAAAGCAAGAGCTTACACTTCTCAATATTTCCTGATTTTTGCTCAATATCTTTATCCCTCCTGAAAGTGAAGATTTTTCAAGAAAGCTAGGTTGATTCAAGTCAACACTTAATGGCACTCATTACACTTGCAGATTTCTTTCAATGTATCAGTGCTCTCTTGTTCTGTCAATTTTCGGAGTCAGTAGTATCAGTATTTACAATTTCTTTCTGATTTGGGACCTTTGCCCCTGCTTATTTTTGGCTTTGGCTCTGGTTTTGAAGGTAAGAGGGTGTGTGTGATGTTGCAAGTAAAGGGCACCTGAAGAGAGCTCTGTCTCTTCATATCATTTAAGCATTTACAATTTAATCTTATGTTGTGCAAACGTACAGTAGTGTATTCACTTGGTTATATAGTTTACAATGCAAGCATGTACTCAGTCTTCATTTTTATTCTGCATTAATCAAGAAACTAAATAATCAGAAAATGGAACAATGCACACACAGCACTTGTATTTATCCATTAGTTATTAGATACAAGAAAACCAGTCACATAGGTTGTTAGATCTTAAATTAGGTCTTATAACTTATGAGAGTTGTTCTCACATTACTAGGCTTTTGGTAATTCTGGTAAGTTCTCATCTTTTTATTTAATCCTCCAGTTTTAGAATACAACCAGAATACACAGTGCACGTCACTTGACTTTCGGTACTTCTGGTAAGCTCTCATATTTTTATTTAATCCTCCGGTGCTAGAATACAACCAGAGTATATAGGTGCACATTACTTGACTTTCGGTACTTCTGGTAAGCTCTCATCTTTTTATTTAATCCTCCAGTGCTAGAATACAACCAGAATACACAATGCACATTACTTGACTTCCGGTACTTCTGGTAAGCTCTCATCTTTTTATGTAATCATTTAGTACTAGAATACAACCAAAGTGCACAGTGACAATAACTGCAAAAGCGCAGGAATGAGCTTCAATATGCTGTCTGAAGTTCCCTAGTGGTGCAAATTGCCAAAAGAGAAAAACAGATGCACACAGACTAGAAACAGACCACCTTCACTTGGATTCACCTGGCATACCTCTCAACTCCTTAACATAAGACTTTTGGACAAGTCCAAAAATAAGGGGGTAGACAAAGGCTCCAAAATGAAAGGGGTTGGGAGGGTGGCCTAATGGTTAAGGTGTCTGCCTTACAAACACAAGGTGCAGGGTTTGAGTCTCACAAGGGATAATTGGCTAAGCATAAAATGACTCGCAAGGGCAGCTAGCTTAGTACTAATCTATGAACCTAATCTATAAACTTAGAAAGCTGATAGAATAACAGATTTTGCACTGACATGCATTTTCTGAATGGTATGACATCTGAAACCAGATGTCTGTTATTATTTAGTGATTTCAGTCCTCAATGATTTGCCAGAATATTACACATTTTAAGAGGAATAGACCAAAAATCCAAGGCAAAAATCTGCATATGCCAATAAAGCATGAACTGAGAAATATGTTTCATAGCTTACCTTTTGTTTTCTCAGTAGAAGTTGCTTTTGAAATCTAACTACTATACTACCCACTCTCTGTCCTCGCCTTCATTATAGATTTACACCTGTCCTACACTGCACTGAATTATCTCACAGTATTTTCTCCTCTTTACCTCTGATGAACATCAATCCCTCTTTCTGTCTATAGACTCATTTGTTCCCCATAACTGGCATAAGAGCCAACCAATAAGGGCTGTCATTTAGGCAGCCTTTAGGGATGGTTCATATTTTTTTATTTGTTGCCCTATTTTCTGAATGCACCTGATGAAGGTCAGGTGAGTGTCCTCACCATGGGCTTCAGTAAAGGGTGTTTCCTTATTTCAGGAAGGAGTATTTCCTCTCAGGTGGCACTGAACTTGCCCCACAGCATGAGGGATAGTTTCCTCTGTCTCCACCAGGGAAATTAAAAAACCCAGTATGCTCCTGAGTACAATTCTCTCTCTCCTTTCAGGGGAAGTGAATTGGCAATACCCCTTCACTCTTTACCCTGCCTGCCTGATTCCTCAGGTACCATGGACACCAGATGAATCCTCGTCTCCTGAGTCACAATCAGGGCTCCATCCCTCTGCATTACGGAGCCAGACATTGGCCCACAGCTGCCAAATTCATCACCTTTAAGCAGAGGCTGGTTCTTACATCCAGTACCCCTTTCAGTGAAAAGAAAGAAAAGGAAAGAATGTACCCCCAGTTGATCTCTTCTAGTTTCAAACCACACTTTCTAGTTTTTGTGTACTTTTTCTGAAAAATGAAAGCTGCTTTAATCACTGATTCTCTTAAGATATTTGAAATTCTTTATCATTTTTCATCAGTTCATTCTCTTGTCAGTGGTATACAACATGTCAAGTTACAAAGAACTTTCCATAAAAGGCATCAGAGACTGTTACTGCAACTCCTTGTTAGCCCTCTGGTGAAAGGTTGCCATCCTGTTTATGAAGTTAGTACTGTGAAATGAAATGAGGAAAGGATGAAAAAAAATGCTGATGTCCATAAACTGTGTGGATACTTCTTTCTAGATTATCTACTTTGGTGTTAATGCTCATGAACATTTCCAGCTTGGCTTTCTAGGTCATGATAATCAAAGAAAAATGAATTCATAGCAAAAGAAAAAAAAAAACAGTATGGCTGGTTGCACGTCAAACTCAGCTTTGGAAGTGAAAAAATGCATGAGACATTTTTAATTCTTAATTTCTGGGGAACAGTGAGATATGATACCTCAGGCAAGATACTGTCAACTTCTTGCAAAGTGTACAGATTGCATGCAATAGAATTTGATGTTATGTTTATGACATAAGTAGCTATTGCATAATGAATGTAACTTGCAAATCAGAATACTTCCTTGCTAAATTTATGATAAAATGATTTTTAGGTAATCTGCTAAGTAGGTAAGTGTCTTGGTCTTTCATCTATGACTCAGAACATTAATGGAAGACACAAGACTATATGGGTGGACAGTCTAGAACAGTCAGTCAGCATGTCTGTGCATGCTAACAGAAATCCACTGAGAATATACACAGCTTGGAAAGAATATGCATTTCTAATTTGCATAGTAACTGAAGATCAGGCTCAATTCTTGGTTCTGTAAGACAGAATATCTAACCACTGTGCCACCCTACCATTGTGCCATAGTACTGTGCTGATTAATGTATTTAACATACATGGTCATCATACACATGTAGGCTAAGGTATGTCACCTGCAGCTATCAGTACTATGGCTGTCAGCTGACCTAGAAATCATCATGTGGTGTTTAAGTACAAACCGAGCCCCGCTTTGGGGTTAGGGTAGATTCAGCACAGAATGGTCTACTGTCATTTCCCTGCCTGTAAGAGAGGGGAGGATTAGCACTTGACAGCCCACTGAATAGCAAGAGCAAACAAGAGTCCAGTTTAGAAGGAATAAAACATGGTTGATATCTTATATGCATGCACAGGGTGTATGCATATATGACATGCCTTCCTCATTAACAGCTATGTTTTTTGTGGGGGAGGTCCACAGATGAAAAAAATGTCAGACTGGCAAAGAAAGACAGACTTTACTTTATTGTCAGCCTTGATGCTTTTCCTGGTATATTTTGACAACAGATACACACCTCCACCTCCGTAGAGCCACTAGAGTTGAGATAGTAGTGTCACACTTGAGTGGGAAACATTTGGTGTTAAATGCCACAAAGGAAAGAGGGCTCTAAAATATTACACTTCAATTTAAATCTAGACATCCTTAAACCATAGTATGTTTAGAGATGCAGATTGACATTAAGGAAACTGAGATTCATAGGTTGTATGGAGTTTACGCAGGATGGTCTTGGAGTGACAACAGGTGAGTCAAAGAATGGGAGTGCATGAGGAAACAGGGTACTGGTATTAATTTACTTCTGTTACTGGTTCAATCCTTCTTTGCATTTGGTGGCAGACAGACTGAGAATGAGCAGGATATGATGATAACTGAAGAATAAAATAATTTCAGGAGTGGGCGAGATATGAAAACTAAAATTCTGCAAACAAGTACTCTTTCACTCACACCTACTGAGCATGTACATAAAATATACTGCTGCCCTTTCCTCTTCTCACATTTCCTCTCCCTTATGCCTAATGAGCTGTTGACAGATCTGAGGAAGTTTAATGGTGAAAAGGAAATGAGACTGTCCCAAGGATGGCAACATGCTGTCTACAGCCTGAACTTCCATAAATGTCTGCAGTGCAGGGTCTATGTCAATTCTTCGAACACTTAAAATGTCGAACGTTACATGGTCAAGACCAAATGTTCGAAATTTCAGTTGTTCGAAGATTGACTTTTAACGGCGCTGTACAGTGCAGAATGGGAGAATTTCCCTTTTCTGCACTGAAGTGTGGTCTTGGAGTGGGTATATTTAAGTAGGGGGGTGTGGGGGGTGCAGGGCGGCTTGCCCCCCTGCTCGCACTGTTAAGGTGTGTTTTTCTTTCTTTTTTTTTTATTTTATATTCGAACATCCAAATGTCGAACATTTGGTCTGGACCATGTAAAGTTAGACATTTTGGATGTTTGAATATTTAACATAGACCCTGTGGTGCAACATGATGTCTACAGCCTTAACCTCTATAAATGTCTGTGGTGCAACGTGCTGTCTACAACCTGAACCTTCATAAATGACTGTGGTGCAACATGCTGTCTACAGCATGAACCTCCATAAATGTCTGTGGTGCAACGTGCTGTCTACACAGCATGAGCCTCCATAAATGTCTGTAGTGCAGAAAAAAATTCTGTGTGCAAGAAAACATACTTTCTACCTATTAAATTTAAACACCACTGATTAACTTGTTTGTGTTACTATCCTAAATGCCCATCACTCATTATGCTTATGAAAAGTGTCAATATTTCAAAAGTTTATTGTACTAATGGCTCCCTGATAAGACACTGACTCAACTGTGATTGACTCATTAAGAATGATCACAAATTATCAAAAACCCCAGGAATGCAAACAGCATTATGACAGAAAGAGAAAAACTGAACAAAAAAGTCAGCTTGTCCCCTTCCAATGAGGGAGGGTTTCACCGCTCATGCACCTGCTAATTTCACATACCAACTTGGAGATTGCATTATTATAGGGAAAGGAACAACCCCTAGTTCACCAGCAAGTTGACATTTCAGGAAAAAGCCAGGCAAATGAAGACTACGATCAACTATCAAAGTGTTGAGTACCAGTACTTCACAAACATGCCTGCTCTAATACATAGTGATATATTTTCCTTTCATCACTATAATTATGATTTTGTAGGCATTTTCTTTATATATATTCAGCAGGTAATGCAAAGTGAGCCACTCAGGAGTGATGTTCAATGTAAGACTTTTTCCTGTCCCTCTCTGGCTGGAGCATGTGCCAGTAGTTATGAGTAAATTAAGCACAAATGTCTCTTCTGCTTTTTTTCTTTTATGTCATGAGTGTGCATCCAAGGGCTACGTTAACTGTGACGATCACTAAAACGCATGAGAAAAAGGCAACTTTGGTAAATATGGGCATGAATTGCTAGGATCAAGAAATAGGTGGGTTTCATAAAGACAATACAGAGTACAGTAGAGTGACCTTATGAGTAAGCACGGCTGCTCATGAGTAAAATACAAGCAATATAATGGCATGCAGGACTGAATCAGATAGCACACAAAGGAAGTAAAGTCTACACAGCTGTAGTTATGAATATTCACTATGTAATGACAGGTAAGGCATTAGTACAACATATAATGCAGTGCAGAATATGATATAACATAACTGAGAAGAAAGTAGGAAAGCAGTAATACACAGAACAGCAAGACCAAGACACACCGCAGATTATACATTGTGTCTGGGTCTGTATGGCTCTGCCTGTCAAAAAGAAAAGCAAAGAAGAGATGTGTCAAAAAAGCAGCAACATTCAACAGATTATGACCAAAATAAAGTGAACACAAGTGTGCAAAAACAAAAAATATGAAATCAAGAAAGGAAAACACTTGTAAAACAGCAAAGAGAACAGTGTTTCTTTCCATGCGAGCAAACCCAATTCCTGGCATTTCCCTACTATCATAAACTATTACAGCAGCTGTGCTCACAGATAACTGCCACCTGAACAGCGATCACGGATGCATGCATCTATCAGGTGAAATACTTTTCTGCTTCTTCATCCTACTTAAACAATTTACTCCTAGTTCATGATGGCATTCATCAGACCTATCATTGAGTACAATACCCCGTTTTGTATATACCTAACCAGGCATATCCAACAACTGGAACGTCCACAGAGGTTCCTCACTAAAACAATACAGGGCGTAAGTAATATGTCCTATGCAGACTGCCTCAAGGCCCTATTCCTGTATTCTGTTTCCTACAGGCTTTTGAGGGGAGATCTATGCCTGGCATACAGGGCATTGTCAGACCCCAGGGATCACTTCTGTGGCTCTGCTCGACAGGGGCACAGGAAAATAATTTTCTTGGGTGGCGAAAGCAAGGGTACCTTTTTGGCTAGGCTTATATAGGCCCTAGGGCCAATAGCCTAGTACCTACCTATGAACCCCACTCTGATGGACCTCCTGCATATCCACAAAAGAAACAGTACCAGAATTCCCAATTCTAAAGACTTAAACCTTGCCTATGATATAAATAGGACCTGCTGAAGAGATAGGTATGTATCCCAGAAACTACCTCGTCTATGGAACAGGCTCCCCATCCATGTGAAGCACAGTTCCTCCCTAACCCAATTCAAGTGCAACTTGGACAGCTGGATGGGAAACTGGAAATTCATCCTTGGTTGCCACCTATGTCTCTAATGCAAACAGGCAGTCTGTAAATGGTTCATCTCCCAGGCCCATGCTTACACTTATCAAGGGTATCAGAACTTGTCAGAGATTTGGGATGCATGGCTAGGCTTAAAAAGGCCCTTGTGGTCATTAGCCTAGTAAATACCTATGAACCCATAAACACCTATGACAGTACCAATGTGCATCAATTCAGATACATCTAAGCAAAGGAATCGACAGACAAGTTTCTCAGAAGGCAAATGTAGTACTGAAGTGTAAAGGTACTTTCCTTTCGGAAGAACTGACCAAAAGCACTATTGGAAACTTAATGCATACCTTTATGAAAGAGCAGTCTGAAGCCAGTTTACAAAGACTGTAATATATTACATTGGCTGTCTATTACAGTGGGTGTCCTAACCCGATTTTTATTTATTTATTTAAATTTGTTGACCGGGAGTGTCCGACTGGACGTAGGTCCATTTTCAGCGGAGGCCCGGGGAGAAAAGCTCCATAGAAAATAAAGACAGTAGTTACATTGGATTACATAGCGATTAACAATTTAACATAGCAATTACTTACAACATATTTACAGATGAAGAACATAGTACATCAGTAGACAACTAGAATCTTTATCTGTGAAGTACATAACAGACATTAACAAATGTTACAATGAGAAGTTCCTGCTGTATAATAAGTACTAGGCTTATGAGCATCTGAGCTTGCTATAATCAAGGTAGTTAGTGGAGTGGAAAGAAAGGTAATGGTTTGATGTTGGATGGGGTGGATGATATTAGAGTTGGAGTTGCAAGGGCATAGCCAGCATGTTTTTAGGTGCGCTTTTAGTAAAGTTTTGAAGTGGGTGGATGATGGTATGGAGGTAATTGTGGGCGGGAGTGAGTTCCATAATTTGGCTATGGCGCAAGAGAATAGTGCTCCACCAGCAGAGTTATTGGCTTTAGTGATCAGCAAGTGATTTTTGTTGCTGGATCTTAGTGGTCTGGTGGTGCGATAGGGTTGGAGTAGATTCTGGAGGGATGGGACATTTAGTGGATGGTTTACTAGTTTGTGGGTGAGTGAGAGTTGATACCACTGAAGGAGGTGAGGGAGTTCAAGCCAGCCCAGTTCAGCAAGTGAGAGACAGTGGTGACTACGGTAGGATGTCCCTGTGGCGAATTTGGCGATTTTGTTGTAGCAGGTCTCTAGCTTGTTTAGATTGCATTGCCTTAGGTTGGTATATATTGGAGAGGCATAAAGTAGGGTGGAGATAAGGTGGGAATTTGCTATTGAAATCTTTGCTGCTTTGGTGAGAAATTGCTTATTTCTGTATAACGCTCCTAGTTTTTTGTGGACTTTTTTTATGGTCATGGGTATGTGAATGTCAAATTTTAGTTTATTGTCTATTTCCACTCCTAGCAATTTGGTGTGTTCAGTTGGGTATATAGTGGTGTTGTCTTTTGCTGTGATGTTAAAGTGAGAGTTGTTTTGAGTATGTTTGGTGGGTTGGAAGATGAGTAGTTTAGGTTTGTTTGGGTTGAGTATTAATTGGGCATCAGATAACCATGTTTCAACAGAGGAAAAGGCTTCCTGTGTGACTTTTTGCAGTTTGGGTAGGGACTGGGCTGAGCAGATGATGGTCGAGTCATCTGCGTATTGTATGAGTGTGCCATGTTTGGTGGCAGAGGTTAGATTATTGGTGTAAACAGAGAAGAGTTGGGGTCCAAGGATGGATCCTTGGGGAACCGCTATGGAGACAGGTAGTTGGGGAGATATGTCATTCTGCCATACAACGGATTGTTGGCGGTCAGACAGGTAACTCTGAAACCAGTTGGTGACTGATTGTGAGAAGGATAGGTTATTGAGGACAGAGATAAGTTGTTTGTGTGGGACCATGTCAAATGCTTTAGATAGGTCTAGGAAAGTAGCAGAGGAGAGATAGCCATTGTTTTTATGCTGAAGGATAGTGTTAGTAAAGGAGAGTAAGGCAGTGGTGGTGCTATGGTTTGGTCGGAAACCATGCTGAGTACTGGAAAGGAGGTTGTTAGTAAGGAGGTAGTCTGAGACCTGAGAGTGTATGCATCTCTCTAGTATTTTGGAGAGTGGAGAGAGAATAGCTATGGGGCGGTAATTGGTTAGTTCTGCGGAGGGTCCACCTTTGTGGAGGGGAATTATATGTGATACTTTCCACAGTGTGGGAACGTAACTTTCAGACAGAGATCGGTTAATCAAGATGGATACTGGGTAGGCCAGAGCATCAGCTGCGATTTGTAGGTATTCACTTGGGAGGTTGTCTGCTGCTAATTTGGTGGGTTTAAGTTTAGTTAAAAGTTTTTTATGTTGGAGGTAGGTACAGGAGAAAAAGAGAAGGCAGTGAGGAGATTACTAGTTGAAGGTGTGGGTTGGAGGGGAGTTGTGTTGTTTAGCTAGTGATAGTATGGTTTGGGTGAAGTGTGTGTTGAATGAGGTAGCAATATTTTCTGAAGAGTGAGGGATGTTAGGAGGAGGGGTACTGACTTTACCTGGGTGGAGGATGGAGTTTATGGAGGAACAGAATTGTTTGGGGCTGTGTTGTGAGGAGTCTAGGTCAGACTGGTAGTATTGGAATTTGTCCTGTTTTATTAGCTTTTTGACTCTATTGCATAGTTCTAGGAATTTCTGTCTAGCTGAGGGGGTTTTGGTTTTGCGCCAGTGCTCCCAGGCTTTTTCCCTGTTTTTCATTTCTGACTTAGTGGTTTTCTGTAGCCATGGGGAGGGTTGTGCTTTGGTTCTGGAAAATCTTATGGGGGCATGGTAATTAAGGATGTTCAGGAAGGTATTATTAAAAAATTAAACTGCGTCATCTAGACTGAGGTACTTTAGAGGATGCCAGTTACATTCTTTGAGGGATGAGATGACTGTGAGTGGGTTAAAGTTTAGTTTTTTACGTATTTGACAGTAGATGACCGATTTAGCTTGGTATAGGTATTTTTTGAGTAGGAATGTTGGGGAGTGATCACTGAGGCTATCCGATAAGCAGCCTGTTATATATGACTGGGGGCTCTTACTGACTAGTATCCAATCCAGGGTAGTGTGCTTGCTGGAGTTTTTATTTATCCTGGTTGGTGACTGGACTAGTTAGGTGAAGCCATGAAGGTGTACGTGATGGGTTGGATTGTTGCCAGAACAGGATTGCCAGTCAATATTGAAATCACCTAAGATGATAGTTTCTTGGGGGAGATAGTGGGTAGACCAGCTAACCAATTAACAAATGAAAAAGAAAAAAAAAATACAACAAAGGGCTACGATACTTAAGGGCAGAGCTCATATTTTTTTCAGCCCATTTACTACAGACACACTTTTTTTTTTGTTTTCTGAGCTAAGACTAGCTGTTTAGGTTAATTGGTTAGGTCTAAAAAAATTCCTTACATATCAAGCTAAACCATTTGATAGTATATTAACATATGGTGGGGATCGTGGTAACATTTGTCTTTCAGTAGTGTAGTACATTCATGATACATATCTCTTATACTGCAGCACGTAATAACATCTATTCTACTACAGCATTTTGTATACCTAAAGTATTACAATCTACAAATATAATACTAAATCGTGCTCAAAAATAGTAGTTGCAGTCCCTAATATACCCAAGAATCTCAATTAATACCAGAACTTTCTTCCCTAAAATCACAGTGTCAATGACAGCTGCAGAATTATAATGGATTTCTAAACTCTGTAGCCAAACAGTGTAGTTAGTGGTTCTTCATTTCCGACATCAAATGACATCCCATGTCTCCAAGGAGGGGTAGGTTATGAAAACTGACTAGGATCTCTGCAGGCACAGCAAACATTTAACTAACCCAGTTCCTGTAATATCATCAAGTAGAGGATATCTTTTTAATTCTAATAGTTACAATTAAATCATAAAAACAATTAACTGCACAGCTGCATAGAATAACAGGAGCTAAACTATAAATCTTATAAATCTTAAAGTTTAATTAAACTGAAATGTAACTGAAACTGCTAAAATTTGAATTAGGAAAGAACACGTCCTTCTTCATGCATAAAAAAAAATGAAATACAGTAACAATCAATGTAAACATTAACTTATTCACATGATCATTGCACTTGGAATCATAAAGCCCTAGCTGAAATCTTATAGCTATTATTTGCAAACTTTATTATATAAAAACATACAAGAGTATGCATCTTACACTGTGCAAAACAAGAATTTAGACCTCTATTTTGAACATAATACAAATATTTCTACAATCATTAACAGTGCAATCAATCTGAGTTACATTTCAGTTTTAAAAAAAAATAATTTTTTTTAAGTTTATTAGATTGTTTAGCATTCTTACAGTTTTGTTTCAATGAACAGTTTACTACACATGTAAGTTTTTATTCTGAGTGGCTTTTTCCTTCTAAATGAATGTTTTTTGTAATTTTTTATAAGTGAATCATATTCACAGGTCAATTACTAAAACAATTAACCACAATAAATCAGTGTTTGCCAAAACGGTATTTTAACTGGACTGCAAACTACCAGTGGCATTCATGAGACTGTAACTAATTAACTGGCTGGCTTAAAGAAATACAAAAAATGTATACACCACTCAATGTCACTGTATTAGGAAGAAGCCATGTCATGTGGTAAACAGCTGTTTATTCATCTCTTACACACACAAACAGTCAAAACATGTACAGTAGAGAGTTGATTATCCGAATGCCAATTATCAGAAATATCAATTATTTAAATGCAGCCTTCCAAAGTTTTCAGGTTGGAAAAATTATAAAGTCTGAAAATGTAAATATTATACATATTCGGATGTGCATGTTTTTTGAGCTTGTAGCTTGCTCGTGTGTGAAAAATATTCTTTATTGTCCAGTGGAATCACTGAATGGTTGGATTTTATTCCCTGCATGTGGAAAAAAGATTTTAGAAGTTATGTTTTTATTATCCAAACTACCCTAAGTCCCAATTAGTTTGGGTAATCGACTCTCTACTGTATTGTGCAGAAGAGATAATTTAAACCAGATCATGAAAGCCTGGCTTTGTAGCATAGTGGGATAACACCATGATTACAGTCAAGAAGATCAGAAATCATACAGTGCATTGGGTTATCAAAAAGTCAAGTGGTGAAAGGGTATAAGAGGAATGCCTAAGTTCAGCCATCCTGGGTGAGGGTGAGTTGGTTCTCAGGTTGCTAATTTCTCAATTTTAAGAAGAAGCTTGCCTGAAACCAGTGACCTGACCGAGAAACATGATGGTGGTAATCTTAATCTGATGAACATAACCTTTGTGGCCAGTAGAACATGCATAGGTTCTGGGAGGGTGTTGGATTGCCCATGTTGATGTGGTGTTCATGTCACACTTAGGGAGTTGGAGTATAATTTATGCAGTGTATTAACTCATCTTCATATCCGCGGTGGTGCAGCAGTAGCATTGTTGCCTCACAGCAAGAGGTTCTCCCGTTTGATTCTCGGCTGGAGTGTGGGGAGTGCCTTCTGTGTGGAGTCTGCATGTCCTCCCCACGGTCGAGTAGTGTTCCGAAAGACATGTGTAAATGGGTGTCCCTTCATTGAAGGTTGGGCGTCGAGCTGGCAACTCGGCACCGTAAAAAAAAAAACTACTGCCAATTATTAGCGGACCAGAGTACCGCTGTGGCAACCCCTAACTGGGAAAAGCCGAAAGCCAAACAACATTAACTCATCTTCATATGCATACAGTAGGGGCTGTCCTCAAACAAGAATGGCATACATCTTGGGGAGCAAGGTTGTATGAATGTAAACATTCTCCCTCTGCAGTCAACCAGAGAGTAGGACAAAGGAAGGGGCATAAACTCCTCCATGGGTGCCTGGAGGATGGCCACTTCAGGCTGATTCTCCCTCAGTGTAGGTAAGGACTCTTGCATGGTTAAGAATGGAATCTATACCTGTGGGATGGGAGGCTGATAGCTGGCATGCATGGAGGGGAAGAACACACAGAAAAAAGAACGAAAGAAAAAAAGAAAGAAAAAGAAAGACATCAGGAAAATAAACACACTTTTTGACTGTGTGGCTGTTTTTCAAGAAAGACATGTATTCCTTTTACAGACTTTTTGTGCAGTATCTTCCTCTGATGGTTGCTGCTTTGGCATTCCATGAAGAAGGCAGCAAACTGAAGTGGATGATGAAAAGCTGTACATAAGAAGGAGCATTGCATGTGCTCAGCAATAGGACTTTAACTGGGATTCTCCACTAGGTGGGGTACTGAGTGGACCCCCCTAACCAACTTGTGATTGACAATTTGTGGCTTACTTTTACAGAGCAGACAACCACTACAATGCAGAAGGAATGGGGACTTGAATGGGACTAGCAGAAGGCTGACAGTAGACACTCAGGAAATATGCAATGGTGTCAGCATGCCTGGTTTGTACATTTCCTCACCAAGCAAAGGACACTCCTCTCAAGCCTACTACTGGCCAGTAAGACTCCTGGTTTCTAAGAGACAACAAGCAGACAACAATTTTGCTGTGAACCTGTCCCATATGATAGGAGAAGAGGCCATCAGCAGTTTCATCCTATCCCTCCAGGCTGACCCTACTAGTGGCCGGAGTCCATTTCTTTACTCAGGTTGCTGGCTGCATGGACAGACACTTTTGTCTCCCTACTATTGAATCATAATTATAGAGTGCATTCTATGATAAAAATATTTTTATAATTTTTTGGCCCTCTTTTGGGGCCCTTCGGCTAACCATCACCTGCTCTAGAGCTGCTTACAGTGTTCTACTTTTAACTTTGTTTGCCCAGTCATCCCCTTGGGTGTGGACCCACTTCACTGGCAGATTCTGAAGAGGGAGAATGCTTTGAATAGAGCAGAGGATAGAACCACATATGCATTTCTGCATGACGGGGGACATTTTTCAGTATGACCTAAATGGGCAGAGCTACTGACATCACTTGCATCACTGCACCTTGTTTCAGTTACATCCAATGCCCCTTTTTAAGATAAATTTTATGGCTATCTGCTGTGCAATAATGGTACTACCCTCATTACTGGAGGCATGACAGTTTGCTGGCAAAAACTTTCCCATCTGGTCTAGGGTGACTGAGCCAACACCCCTTACTGTTTCCCTCCAATGGCTCCTTCATTCCCTAAGGCAAAAATAATGGGGGGGGGGGGGGGGGCTCAAACACTGGGAAATTTTTATACATTGGTCTTATAAACTTGGAAAGTTAACATACTAAAAGGTTTTGTATTACCATGTATTTTATGAAGAATATGAAGTATGAAAGTCAAATGTCTATTATTATATAGTGACATCAATCTTCAATGATTTGACAGAAAAACACTCATTTTATGAGGTACAGACCAAACATAGGAGGCAAATATCTGCACAACTGAGAGGTACAAGTCATTTGTCTTAAGCAGGGACCCCATCTATATCAAGGAGCCAGGGTATCATAAAACCGATGGAGGCAGGGTATGATAAAACCCCTCAACAATGTACAATGAGGAATAATCATGCAGTGTCCGTTCTTCACTGCTTTCTTTAAGCACAGTGCCAAAAATGGAGCTGTAAAATCTTAATAAAATCCCGTGCATTCAGTTTTAAAATATAAAGATAACAAAAAAAACCCCTAAAACAGTTTGCTCTCACATAAACTATTCTGATACATTTAGCTGTTTAAACATTTATGACCACAAACCAGTGTATACAGAGTTCAAACTGTTGAGGACAGACCCATTTCCATACTAATTCATCAGTAGGGTCATTTTATAATTTTTTTTGTCCACACTTCACTGGAAAGGATGTAGTTTTCAATATGCAGAATTTCTGCAGTTTACCTCCATACCACAGAAAAATACTGATGACATTGCATCAGAAATAATTAATGACAACAACAACAATAATAAAATGATGCATAGATGCCAACCACTAAACACAAAACTTTCAAAGTAAAACACACTGTATGGGATTCTGAAATTTCAGCTACCATGGTAGAAAGCATACTGAATTCTATTTGGCTGAAAATGTACAGTTTATTTTTCTATCATAACATTCTGAAATTAATCATTTTAAGAAAGTATCAATTTCACTAAAATCTCAACATCTTAAAAAGTCACCAAAAGGCAAACAAAATGTAAGCAGTCAAGTATAACAGCCCAGTTCATGTTATAAATGTATTTGGACATGTCCTATGCAGCAACTTGCCGAAGGCAACAGGTTGTCTAGATTATATGCAGCTGTCAATGTATGTTTCACATATTTTATTAATTTGATAATTCATTACATTTACATTTTCATTTGCAGTTTAAAAGTCATACTGGTTATATTTAAATGACTCCTCCCCCCCTCTCTTCTGCATAAGTTCTGGACTCCAGCCCTTAGAGCTTTTTCAGTTATTTCAATGAAACTTTAAATTTTGTTGCAGTATAAATCTGTGCATGCATGGAATAACAGCCACATTTGTCAATGAAATAATCAATTATATTTCTGACTGATAGCCACCTATAACCAGTGTAACCAAAGTTGGAAATTAGTCTGCTATCCAGAGTATTACAGTGCTTAAAATCGAGCCATTCACTTCTGTTTGCTGTGAATGATTCAGGCAGGAACAAAAACAAAGACTTCATTATAAATCAGCTACATTCCCAGCTGTACTGACTTCTTACATGTGAATTCTGTAGCACATTGTACTTTGTAGGCAAGCTCAGCTTAACTGGAGGGAACACTTATGGCTTGTTCTACAGTTCAACAGATCTAGAAACGCTAGCAGCCAGGACATTTGTGGAGACAGCGTGGATTTTATAGAATATATATCATCTAAGCCTTTGGCAACGGCATGAAAAAAAATAAGTATGAAAAATATATCAATTCAGCACCATTTAGTATCTGACTAATGAAAAGAAATGTTTGAACACTATTAGTTGGTTTCTGCTCTGGTTATGAGGTAAGTTTTAATCCTTTTTAGGGGGTATCAGTTAAAGCTTTGAGTGTATAGGGGCAGACTTGTTTTAGATTTTAAGCTTTTTTCTTGATGTAGATATTTATAGAAGATCCAGCTTGCTGGCAAAGCTAACTCCTCACTTTCTACCTGTGTTTTAACTGTACTGCTTAATTTTAATTTTATATTGGTTTAACTTTTATAAAGTTCAATTCTACGGGTTTGGTTTGGGTGTGCAGTGCAGTTTCTGGTGGGAGATAATATTTTTTGTATTTTATGTGTGCAGTGAGTGTTTTTTCTCTATGTATGTGAAAGGGGGTTAGTTACAACAGTGATACATAGTGTTTAATTAGTTTTACTTTAATGTACTGTTGTGTAGCACCAAGGACATGCTTTAGTGTTTTGTAAGTATTTATTTTAAGCTTTGAGTGTTTTGTGTGCATCTGCAGTTTGTGACTGGGTGTGTGGTCCATGTTCCTTTCTTTTTTTATTTCAGCTAAACAAAATACATTTTCAAATTTTTGGCTTGGGTTTGGGGTTGTTTGGGAGACAATGAGGTGTTTTGGTGGTGTGCTTGTATACCTTGTGAGTGAAATATATGCAATTTCTTTTTTGTAACAAAATATGGCTGAAACAAGTAATTTTGGGGGATAACAATACACTTAAACATAAACTGCTTTTGATACTCATAGAATGTACATAAAATCACTGATGATGTGGGTGGACTAGAACTAAATAAAATATGTACACAAGCCAGATTAACATTATTTAACCGTGTGTGTGTGTGTCTCTCTCTCTTTCTCTCTCTCTCTCTATATATATATATATATATGTATATACATATATATATATATATATATATATATATATATATATATACACACACACACACATATATATATACACACACACACACACATTTTTTTCAAATGGCATGTTGTGCTATAAATTATATTTTAAAAGCTGTGTCATGCTGAAGATACAAATAAAGGAAATTAAAGCATACAAGTCATAGCCAAGCAAGATTAGATGTACTAAGTCAAATAAACCAACAGTTCAGGAGATAAGTACTATAAACAAGCCCTGTTCATTATAATCAATTCCACTGTAGAATGTGTAACAATTGCATGGGCTAAATAGGAAAATCTGTTACAATGCAGAAACTTTTAACATGTAATAATATTAGTAGGCACATATTCTGATGCCAAAACTACCAGTCGCTGTGCTGAGATTTAAAGATGAATATAACAGTGTGCATACTGCAAAGCTGTATAGTGGCATAGAATGACTTGGGCAGTATTTCACGGTCAAGCCTGGCTTCATGAAATTCATGGCCTGAACAATGTGACCTGAAACCTGTTCATGTGATGGAAGCAATACGAAGTCATGCAAAAAAACTTCTACAGAAAGGACTACAACAATAAGAAAATACAGGACAGGGCACAGGAAGAAGGTAATTCAAGGCAATGCTCATGTTGCAAGACAGTGCTACACATGGATCTTTATGAATGCCTTTCCCCTCCATGTCAAAGGTGTATGCTGAAAAGGACTGATTGCTACAGAAAGCAGTTCAGTATAATTTAAATATGATTTGGCACTGCATTTTACCTGATCACATCTTATAAGGCATTCGGTCAAGGGTGAACTGGTCTGCAAACAGTTGTAATAAACCACTGTCTCTCTTCATTTACTCGGTGAGTAAACAGTGACAGTCCAGGACTTCCACTAATGGAACACTTCATGGCTGGATAGGCTCTAGATGTTTACAGGGGCACACTAACTGAATAGAATGTGGGAATGTCTTCTTAAGAAAGATATCAGTGAAAAAGTGGAACTAGAGTGATATGTTGGGCCCTTTTTACTCAACTCCTTACCTATATACCACATACAGTGGTATCTCAGTAGGTGTTAGAACAACTAGTAAATTTTCACAGCAAACTGATGCTACCACAACCACGGCAACCATGTCTATAAGTACAAATGATCAGGAGCTGTCTAACAGATGTTTTACCAATGATCAGGAGCTGTCTGACAGATGTTTTACCAATGACCAGGAGCTGTCTGACAGATGTTTTACCAATGACCAGGAGCTGTCTGACAGATGTTTACCAATGATCAGGAGCTGTCTGACAGATGTTTTACCATGTAAATACCTAAATCTCCAGTCAAAGGATTGTATAAAGTGGCTGAACTAAAGCAATGATGCAACAGTGGAGACTACCCATATCAGTAATATAAATCCATTTGGTAATTGCTTAACAAATAAGTTTGGTTGTCTTTCAAGGCTATGTATTCCTACAGCTGTCAAGAAAAATATGAAGTCATTTAGAAGCAGTCAGGATATACCAATGAAATCACTGTGCCAATAACATGACTTCTGCCTACTACAGAAAAGTTAGCTTGAGAGAGCCTCCCTGCATAAACAAGTCTGTCTTATTTTTCATCTCTATTTCCCTATAGTATAAATTAGCAATGTGAAAACAGCACTGCTCCAGTAAGACGTGTAGCTTACTTAAATTCCTGTAAGGAAGAAAAGCAACAGTTCCATGATTTTATGACTAATGGCTCTCTTTCTTCTTCTCCTCCTGTGAACTTTTGAAGTCTACACATTAATGTAAAAAATAAAAATAGACTTATTTCTCTGCTATTACTTTTCATCCTCAGCTACCATTTCATCCCCATGTCATCAAAATTGGCAAAGACAATCTCTTTGTACTTTTCCTATCTGTATCCTGTTTTCTGTACGCATACTAAATGTTTTCATTTAATTATGATGTGGGCAAACATTTATTTTCCACTTAACATAAATCTGAACAGACTGTCCTGACTTGGAACACTAGGGTTATTTATCAATTAACTATACTTGACAGCTTACAGAGAGCTGTTAATACATGTGTTCAGCCTTATCCTGTATGACAATAGTCAGGTAATCAGTAACACGCAGATTTTAAGCTAAAGCTCCTACTTAGCCCATGGTAACAATTTTACATTAACAGTACTAGTTTAACCTACCATCACTCACACGCAAGAAATGAAACAAGTCCTAAGAGATGGACAAAGAGATAGGGCTATTAATTAATGTTTAGTACTTGCTGTTAAGCGCAATATCATCAACTACAAATGCATTCTTTATGCATTCATTAGTTCGCAAAATAAACCACATATTGCAATGTGCTTTTTGTTTCTTTCAGAAGGTCTTTAAAATGGTTAATGATATCTCATTAACTGCAGTATCGCCAAAGCCCTTTTCATCAGTCGCAACCTACTGAATGCTAGTAATCAAAATCTGAATTTGGGTATCAATACTGTTGGGGTGTCATTTTCTACCCTCTCTGTAATCACACCTGCTATTAGTATAGATCAGTGAGTGTAGTGTTTGATCCTTATTTCTTCCTAGAAAGAAAAAATAAGACTATACTTATTTTGTTACACTTTTGCTGTTCAGGCCACCACTAGATCAAAAGACTGGGAGAAAGTTTTAAAATGCACCTCAGACTATCTAGAACCCCTATGACGTCTGAGGTCTTGGTGGACCCAGAACCTCAGATTAACTCAGTTACTTCCTTCACAGTTATTACTGTGCAGTTTGAGCTAGTTATGATGTGTTAAAAAGATGGAGGAAAAAGAGAGTGTACAACAAAGTGAGAGAAAACAAGAAAGAAGTGTGGGGAGGCCAAAATGGGGTAAAACCGGGGGGAGTGGGCATTGGAGGGCCACCAGTATGCAGAGGGGGTGATGTCATACATAAATACATACATACAAATATTTCAGTCACAGGCATTAATGTCCTTCTAGCTTGCCAATATACCAAAAGACTTGCTCCATAATAAGTGTCCAGGCCATTCTTAAAAATATCTAAACTAGTACTTACTTTAATCTAATTTGGTAGTCTGTTCCATGGACCAGCTACTCTGTCAGAGAACCAGTTAGTACACGTCTCATTCATATAGAATCCTCTGCATAGGTTGTCTGATGATTCTCTGGTACTTTTTGATAACCCCAAAACATTCCCGGTGGAAGATGTCATATATACCTGAATAAAATCTCCTCTTAGATATCTGTAAGAGACTGTACAAGTTCAGATATTTTAGTCTTTTATAATAACTTAAATTTTCACATCCATGAATGCTGTTGTTATATTTCCACTGTACTCTTTTTCCAGTTTACTCATGCTTGTTTTCTTATAGGGTTTCCATATTGTTGTTCCATACTCAAGTTTGGGTCTAATGTAACTAACAAACAACGACTTCATCATTTTTGATTTCCTATACTTTATAAATCTTTTTATACAACCTATAGTTCTAGAACTATCATTAATCAATTGGTTGATATGACTAAAAAAGTCATAGCCGGATCTGCCCATATACCCAGGAGCTTAAATGAATCTACAGTTTTAATCACTGTGTGCTGTATTAAATATTCACCTTTCCATTTATGTCTCCCAAATCTCATATGCTTAGTTTTTAATGCATTAATCAGCATATTAATCTCCTATGACCAAATGGTTAATTTAGTCAAGTTATTTTGCAGATGTGCCTTATCTGTAACACATGTAATCAGTTTACCCAATTTCAAGTCGTCTGCATATAAACTGTAGAACACCTCAGATGAAAAAGTTAAATATGAAAGATACAATCTAAATAAGTAAGGGCTTAGGACAGAGCCTTGTGGACACCCTGACTGTAACCAAGAATTTCACCTGTCCAATTGTTGTAGGATACTTGCTATGTCCTATTTGTAAGCCATGTAGATATCCATTTTCACATCCATGAATGCTATTGTTATATTTCCGCTGTACTCTTTTTCCAGTTTACTCATGCTTGTTTTCTTATAGGGTTTCCATATTGTTGTTCCATACTCAACCCTCAGATACCTCATCCCAGACCTCTCCCCCACTTTTTAGACTCATCTAGACAGTACCTCAATAATATGGCCATGTCCTTGTACTAACTAGACTTACTCTGTTTTCTTTTTTCTTTACTTTTCTTCTTCCCTATTTTTTCTATCTACACCCCTTTCAGCTTTTCTTTACCTCTCATTACACTTTAGCATTCCTCTTATAAAATTTATGTTTTGATTCTTTGTATTGTAATGATTATTGTGATATGCACATCACGTAGGTTGTAGTTTATGTATTTTTTGGTTTTAAGATTGTAATTTGCAATTTCCAAAAAAAAAAAAATACTATTTGTTTACTGTTAGCTTTATATTTGTTATTACTTCTATTGTAATACTTTCTTAAACCATGTAATAATCACTGGAGCTTTTCTCCCCGGTCCTCTACTGAAAATGGACATATATCCAGATAGACTAGCCCAGTCAACAAATGTAAAATAAATAAATAAATAAATAAATCTTATTAAGGGTACACATCAATACCTAGTTGTTCTAATTTATTGATCAGTGTTTTGTGTATGACCCTGTCAAATGCTGAAGTTAAATCGATATAAATTACATTACAGCACAATTTTTCATTCATAGCTGTTATTATAGTGTTATACAACATCATGTTAGAGGTAGTAATAGATCTATTTTCAACATATGCATGCTAATATATAGTTTCAAGTCCCAACCTATCCAACTCTGACAATAACTTATCCAATATTACCTTCTCTATTATTTTTCCACAGCATGAAAGTAGACTTAAGGGTCTGTATGACTCTGGGTTTGTCCTACTCCCCTTTCCCTTAAAGGCAGGTTTAATAAGCACATGTCTCCAATCTTGAGGAAACTCCCCATATTTATATGATTTAGTGAATAATAGATATAATGGTACCGTAAGTTCTTGCTAAAGTATTCTCAGGTCACCGCTACTAATTCCATCTCCTACCTGTACTTTGTTTGGACCCAGTCTGTGAAGTTCTTTTGTTCAGTCTCAGCCTTACTACAGGATATGTGCCAAACCTGGTTGATTTCTTTGAAACAGTCACCGTATATGGTTGCAGGCCAACATGGAAGGACTGTGGCTGACCACCAAGTCAGAGATGATGCACAAACTGGTGCCATAATCGACTTCCAGCCACACAAGCACATCCTCAAGGGCCTCATAGAACAGACAACTGGTGCAGAGCCCCATGGCTCAAGCTAAATGCCAAAAGTGTATAGTCATCCGAACCTATGAACCTATAATATAATCTAATTTGATTCCAGTATCTGGGGTTACCTGGATGTCACTACGACAGTTTATCACCCCTTTTGTGAAGCCAAACTGTTTTGCATAAGATTTTGTAAATATATCTATAATCTGTATAATCTGTTGTGTCAGAGAATAAATTTTAGAATCTGCACACAGTTTATCAATTTGTATGTCTTTAATCCTTCCACATCTTATAGGTTCATAGGTTGGTACTAGGCTGTCGGCCCTAGGGCCTATACAAGCCTAGCCATAACAATTACCTGGCTATTTTTTCCCACAGTATTTACTTCCCTGGACCCCTGTCTAGCAGGGTGACTGACGTGATCCCTGGGGTGAATTTCCTATCTCCCATCCATCTTATGTAACTATAGAAAGGTTTCCTACTATACTCAATATCTTTATATAAATTTTCTTCAAATTTCTATTGATATTGTCTCACACTATGCTTAATCTGTTTGTCCAGCTTGTTTATTTCAGTTTTCAAAGTTGTAGCTCAACCTCTCTTCCATTTTTTATATTTTGTGTCTCTCACCTTAATCAGTTATCTTGTTCTTATGAAAAAATATCACCCTTATGTTGTATGCTTAGATTCTGATGTTAAACATTTTTTTTGTTTTTTTGCACTCAAACAATTTCTCTTTGAAAACATTCCACATTCCATCTGCAGTTTTTCCACTGAGCACCTTACTCCAGTTAGCTGTATATAGTGACTATTTTGCTTCCATATAATCTGTAATTAACCTTCTAAGCACAGGATTAGATTTCAGTTTGGCAAAATTATCTAGCAACAATTAATCTTTATAACCTCATGATCACTGCACATCAACGGTGGTAAAACTTGACTCGAAGTAACAGTAATTTCTTTAGGAACACAGACAATGCCTAGCATGTTCCATCCCCTGGTAGGTTTTTTTTACAATATGAAGCAATTGTTGTTCCTGAGTACATTATGAATAATTTCTTTACTAATGTTGGTGAATCAGTATCATTCCAGTCTGTTTCTTATAAATTGAAGTCCCCAGCTAGTACTAATCTTCCCGCCTGTGTTTCATGTAAGAAATGTATGGATTCCTCTAGGTCATCTGCACTTGACTTTGGTGGTCTATACACTCCAACAATTGTTATATGTTCCAGGTTTGTCTTTATTGTTACAGTTACACAGTCTATAGTACTGGTGTTATCATTGAACATTTAATAATCACAGGTCTCATAACGATCTTTAATTCCTATCATAACACCTACACCTGATTTTTTTCTTAGAATGTCTGTTACAGTAAACACATTCATACCCCGACAGAACTGATTTCCAGTCATTGTTCTTTAGCCATATTTCACAATCTTGTGGGAATGTAGCAAATTTTCCAATAATAAACTTTATTATTAATGTACCTAGCGTTAACAACCATCAGAGATACATCAAATGTTTCTGTCTGTGAACTGTTAAATTTTCAACCTGGCAAAAACCCTGCCTAGGGTTTGTCAAATATTGCAAAATATCTGCTGCAAAAATTCTCTTCCCTGATCTTGACAAATGCACACCATCCTGTCTGAACACATCAGCCCAAGACTAGGTTTGGACACCCTACACATTTCCATTTTTAAAACAGGACATTTTTTTCCATGTAGGCATTTACCCCAAAAATCTTTTCAATCTCTGTGACCTGACTATCCATTTTATAGGCGATTAATGAAAAATACATCCTAACACCAGTACAAGCTGTACTAAGAGGGCTGTCAGTTCCCTAGCAACAGTCAGAGTCCTTGCAGACGAGATCATTTGTTCCATAGGTTCCTAGATATAACACCTACACCTGTTTTTTTTTCTTAGAGTGTGCGTTACAGTAAAAACATTTCAGAGATCATTTGTACCAACATGAATAAAAACAGATCTGTACTTCCTTACATTAAGGCATTCCAAGGCTCGTCTCATATCTTCTATTTTTGCTCCTGGCAAGCATAACACTATTCAATATTTGTTATCTTCTCTGAAAATTTAAGTATCAGTTTCTCTAATACATGAATCTCCAATTACAAGAATATCTTTGCTGACCAGATCTGAAGAATCTTCAGCTTCTAATACAATATCTGCTGTATCAATTGTTACAAAGAATAGATCTTCATCACTATTATAGTTTTATTAATTCCACTGTTTTCACTGCTTATTAAATTTTCATCCAGCTGGTATTGTAAATCCACAGCTTGAGCCATGTCGTCAACATCTGTCGTTCTCTTCTTTTTTCTTACAGTAATGTTCTTCAATCCTTCCCCATTGTTTGATTTCTTCCTTTTCACCTGCCTCCTTGCCCATTTTTGTACTTTCTCTTTTGGAAAAATTTTGCCTTTTTTCTGTAGAGTGAAGGTTTTCTGACAGAAAATTATCATCATTCCCTGTAAGCTGTATGTTACATAACAAAACAGTGTCCTTTTTACTACGTATTCTTTTTCCTTTACAGTCATTAATCAGTTTCTTTTTCTTCCTTGTTATTTGTTGAGAACTTCTTCCTTTCTTTCTGTTTTTGTTTCCTTCTTAACAAACTGGATCCTCAGATTGCTGAATACTTGCATCCAAAATTCCAAAGTTATCAGGGGCATCATTTTGTTTCACAGGGGTTGAATGATCTTTACAGACAGTAGCTGCATCATTTCCTAAGTGTGTTCTATTTGTTCTATGCCTAACATTATTTATCTTACCAGTCCAGTCATTAGTATATGTAACAACAGTTCTCCAAGCCATGCCAATTGCACAAGAGCAGTTATCATCATTAAGTCTAGAGTTACTTCTAACAATGGTAAGCAAGTCATCCAACTTTTGATATAAGGAACACAGATCACCAGTGTTATCAGCTGTTACCCTTATATATGCAAAGCATTTATTACACTGTACAGCACATTTGTACATTAGCAATTCATTAATTGCATACTCATTTAAGGAATCCATATTCAGCTTCAAACGAATAAAATATTGTAAAAAAAAAGAATAATCAAAATCAGTCATGTAGTCCATTGTTTACGGTCAGCCCTGTTGATCACAATCAGACATCTCAGGTGTATATACTCAATAAGGTGGAAAGCAATCTTGTGATTGTAGCAAAAGTTATCACTGAATTAATGAGTTTTCCAACCTTGGTTTTCCTCACCCCCCCCCAAAAAAAAAGTGACAATGCGATGATTTTGTATGTGGAGGGGCAGCCTGCCATGACACCTGAGACAAGCTTTATTTTTACAGAAAACAGAGTATAAAAACAAAACAATTTGATGAATTCCATTTGCTATGACTTTCAAGTCAATCATGTGACAGGAAGCCCAATAAAGTGGTAGAATGAGTGAGTATAGAGACAGTCTCTGGATGTAAGTGACTGGTCTCAGGTGTTGTCTGATCAAAGGCAAACTGTCATTGACCTGCTGTGGTAAAGCTTATCCACAAGCGCCATCACTGAACTGCTTCCTGCAGCCCCCCCCAAAACTTGCACACACACCACACACACGTTCACACACACACTCACACAAACACACACACACAGAAGTCACCAGCTGCTGCTGCTAACTTTAATATTCACTAGCATTAAAAGGATTGTGTAATAACATAATAACTAATAAGGCATTTTAAAACAAATATTGAAGTTCACATGATGGTACTTTTAGCTCATGAAAGCCACCAGTAACAAAAGGTTAA